>NC_092164.1:14062566-14247566 GCF_045791955.1 Oncorhynchus clarkii lewisi | reverse complement strand
TTTATGCTATTTATATTTGAGTAGCATAAGATTAAATAATCAATCAATGTACATGCAAAACATATAGATATTTCGTATTTTATAAGGATCACAATGAGCTAGTGCTAAAGCAACAGCTACTTTTCCTGGGGTCCACATATTGAAACAAAAATCTACCAGCAATAGAGAATGCTGGGAAATATGATAATGATGGGCACAATTTTGTTACAACTCTGGTTATTAACACAAACAATGTGATTATTTTTCAACTCTTCCTGTGTTAATTTAACTCTTCCAGTGTTAATGTAACTCTTCCAGTGTTAATGTAACTCTTCCAGTGTTAATTTAACTCCCGAATCAACACTAGAAATGTTACACTGAAAAATAAACACTGGCCAATTTGCTGTGTGCTATGAAAGGGACACATCTGGAGGCTTCCGTACATTTCAAGAACCTTTTAGAATTCTGAAGAACTGTAGATGCCACATCAAGAAACCCCACTTAACTCAAAGGCTATTTATCAGTCTAGAGTTCTCCAAGGAACCTTAAAGGCATAGTTCGTGATTTTGGCAATGAATCCCTTTATCTCTTTCAACAGAGTCAAATGAACTCATGGATACAATTTTGATGTATATGCATCCAGTATGAAGGAAGTTAGAGGCAGTTTCATGAGCCAACGCTAACTAGCGTTAGTGCAATAACTGGAAGTCTATGAGAACAGCTAGAACAACAAATGTCGCTATTGCTAGTTAGCAACTTCCTTCACGCTGCAGCACAGACATAAAAATGGCCTCCACGAGTTAATCTGACTCTGGGGAAGTAGATAAAGGGCATCACTGCCAAATATCGAACTGTCCCTTTAAGAGCTGGGGAAGAACTATTTAAGAACCTTATTTTTTTCAGTGTAGGCCTACTAGAAAAATAACCTATTTGGGGAAGTGAGAAAAGACGTGGTAGGCCTTGTATAATTCAAAGTTGGCCTAAATGTTCCATTGTTGGTGCAGCATATGTCGCATTGCTTTGCATGAGATGCTATAGGCCTTTGTGTTGGAATATCTGATGATGTTATTTATAGATCCAAAAAAAAAAAAAATGCTGTGTATATCTCAGCGTGTATTTACAGTCATGGCAACGTATCTAGGTGAGCTGCATCAACAGCCTTGATGTCCAATTCGTATGCAGCCTTAGTGAATTCTTAATATTGACGTAAAGGGGAAACATTGCGTTTAGGTTTAGGGCCGCAGAGTGTTTGACTGGGCCAGTACTGAGCTGAGCCCGTGGAAGTGTTGCAGAAGTGAGCATTACTGCAGTGATACAAACCCGAACAACCCCGAGTGAGAACAGCGGCAGCCACAGCACAGCGAAAAGACGCAGCCTCGATACAGTCTGCAGCTAAATAGAATTGGCATAACAGGCCCTACAATCACCAGAAAAAAGTTCCGCTACAGCTGAAATCTATGTGTTGCTGTGTCGTTGCGTTTGAGGGATTTGTTTTTGTGTGTTGGCTTTTTTCCTGCTGCGCTTCTGGCACGCGCGCGCTCAACACACACACACATACACACACACACACACACACACACACACACACACACACACACACACACACACACACACACACACACACACACACACACACACACAACACCAGCAGCAGCAGTGGGGTCTGCGCAAATAAGTTATTCACCCCCTCCTCTCCCCCTGCGCTCACTTGGTGCACAATTGCGATTGCAGCTACAACACACCAGCAACCACAAGCTTGCGCCTAACAGTGCAGTAACAGGGGAGAAACACACACACACACACACACACACACACACACACACACACACACACACACACACACACACACACACACACACACACACACACACACACACACACACACACACACACACACACACACACACACACACACAGGGGGGTCACTCTTTCAGTCTCTCACTCACCAGTTGGGTTCTTGGTTTTCTTGAGACTCTTGCCACAAAGACACTGCAGCATATGCGATCCTTTGCTGTAAATGTTCCAAAGAAACCTCATCGATTTGGTCGAGGAGCGCTCCAGCAGCCTAGACACCCTCATGGGGACTCGCTCCCCCCGCTTGCATAACAGCCAGGTCCCGTTGGGCTTAGCTCTGCGACTCGGCCCAACCAGCTGGACCATAGAACAGAACAGATGAATCCCCGGGTCCTTCGCGTTGGCGCTTAGCTGCAGAAACGCTTCGTTATACCTCAGAATGAAGGCGAATGCTGCAGTTTCCTCCACTTGCTCCTGCTCCTTAACGGTATCGCTGTTGCGGGTACTGCTGCTGCCGCCTGGCCGGCGCGTCAGAAGCCCAAATAGACTCTTTAGATCGCATCTGCCGCACAGGGGGAGCGGTGCGGCAGACAGACATGCGGAGCTAGCGTGTAGTCGGCGAAACGCAGGGGATTTCTGGACAAAAAACCATTGCATATTAGTTCGTACGTTCCCGGGGTGAGGGTGGATATGGGATCGGTCCGTTAGTGAACCCGTAGGGGTACCATCCCTATGCGAACACTGCAGCGGAGCTTTCTAACCAACAACGCATAGCCAAACGCTGGAGCCCCGAATCCAAATCTAGTCGCGTCGTCACGTTGGTGAAGGCTACTCGCTTTTACTGTAAATCCCAGCAGGAATCAATCCCTTCGTTCCTGCGTCTTTAAAAAAAACGTGTTTAATATTTAATAAAGCCTAGGCTTTTTAAAATGAATAATCCATGCTTCTCTGATAGAGTCCCAGTGCACTGCTACTGCTCTCCTATCCGGGTAGTTTCTGTTTTCTCTTTCCCCCTCTTCTTTTCCTCTCTTTCTCACCTTGTTGATGAAAATAAGCTGACTATGGCCCTCCCTTCTCCCAAAAGTATAACGCATCCGGTAGGGATGTGTGTGCGTGGTCCCGTACCCCTGCGCTGGAGAGAGGCGGGCGCGAGGGGGGGGGGGGGGGGTGAGAGGGAGGAGAGGGAGGAGGGGTTCAAGCCAAGATATCCGCTTTCCATTACGTAGACACGTGGTTTCCACATCATCACCTACGAACGAGACGCTCCCCCAGTTTTGGTAAAAGTGACTCGAGATATCGTCACTTCACCGGTAGGCTCGCGCTCTCCCGTCTTTTCCAGTCACTTCCAAACCGCTCTCCTCCATTGGGGGTAGAACATAGGCTGAGGCTCACGCAGGTGGGTAAAACGTCCAGTGCGTTGTAGAGCCATATGTAAAATAATAGAGCAACAATTATCCTGTAGTTTATTGATAAGTGCTCTCTAGCTAGAAATCGTAATGTGTGTGTGTGTGTGTGTGTGTGTGTGTGTGTGTGTGTGTGTGTGTGTGTGTGTGTGTGTGTGTGTGTGTGTGTGTGTGTGTGTGTGTGTGTGTGTGTGTGTGTGTGTGTGTGTGTGTGTGTGTGTGTATTCCAGCAGATACATTGAAGTGCAGCGCTGCAGCATTGAGCAGCATTTTGTTGGCTATAACCGCTCTCCGTGGACCTGACCTGCTCCACCCGCATAGCACCAGCTCGACATCCGGTGCTGAAAGGACAGCGCCAGGACCAGCATCATATCAGTGGTGACGCATTCTCCCATTTTCCCTGCATGTTCTGCAATATATAATTAGTTTAGATTCTAACTTTCGACAAGAGAGCCATATTGCCCAGCCTTGAACCCCCAAGAAAGGTAAAATAATAGCAATAGAGCGGGTGATAACTATATTCATGCAAGGCACTACCGCTTTATTTGAACAACGTTGTTTAGTCACTTCTCAGTGTTCAAGGCCAAAGGTTAGCGCTATTACACTACACATAAACAGCTCAGAACATTGCAGCAGATGAAGATGTAAAATATTGCATAGGAGGTCGGCTGTGGTGTGTATAGAACTACCACAGTCAAAACTCTTTTCCATTTTCTTAAAATGTGTTTCTAAATATAAGGTTATAATATACAGTGCCCTGGGAAAGTATTCACCCCCTTGGACTTTTTCCACATTTTGTTATGTTACAGCCTTATTCTAAAATGGATTAATAAAAATTAAAAATCTACACACAATGCCTCCATTGATCATCCTTGAGATGTAACTACAACTTGATTGTAGTCCACCGCGGCAAATTAAATTGATTGGACATGATTTGGAAAGGCACACACCTGTCTATATAAGGTCCCACAGTTGACAGTGCATGTCAGAGAAAAAAACAAGCCATGAGGTCGAAGGAATAGTCCGTAGAGCTCCAAGACAGGATTGTGTAGAGGCACAGATCTGGGGAAGAGTACCAAAAAATGTCTGCAGCATTGAAGGACTTCAAGAACACAGTGGTCTCCTCATTTTTAAATGGAAGAAGTTTGGAACCACCAAGGCCAAACTGAGCAATCGGGGGAGAAGGGCCTTGGTCAAGGAGGTGACCAAGAACCCGATGGTCACTCTGACAGAGCTCCAGAATTACTCTGTGGAGATGGGAGTACCTTCCAGATGGACAACCATCTCTACAACACTCCATCAATCAGGCCTTTGTGGTAGAGTGGCCAGACAGATGCCACTCCTCAGTAAAAGGCACATGACAGCCCACTTGGAGTTTGCCAAAAGGCACCTAAAGACTCTCAGACCATGAGAAACAAGATTCTCTGGTCTGATGAAACCAAGACTAAATTCTTTGGCCTGAATCTCAAGCTTCACGTGCGGAGGAAACCTGGCACTATCCCTGTGGTGAAGCATGGTGGTGGCAGCACCATGCTGTGGGGGTATTTTTCAGGTACAGGGACTGGGAGACTAGTCACGATCGAGGGAAAGATGAACGGAGCAATTGTACAGCGAGATCCTTGATGAAAACCTGCTCCAGAGTGCTCAGGACCTCAGAATGGAGCAAGGGTTTACTTTCCAACAGGACAGCAACCCTAAGCACACAGCCAAGACAACATAGGTGTGTCTTCAAGACAAGTCTCTGAATGTCCTTGAGTGGCCCAGCCAGAGCCCAGACTTGAACCCATGTCTGGAGAGACCTGAAAATAGCTGTGCAGCAACGCTCCCCATCCCACCTGACAGAGCTTGAGAGGATCTGCATAGGAGAATGGGAGAAACTCCCCAAATACAGGTGAGCCAAGCTTGTAGTGTCATACCCAAGAATACTTGAGGCTGTAATTTCTGCCAAAGGTGCTTCAACAAAATACTGAGTAAAGGGTCTGAATACTTATGTAAATGTGATATTTCTGTATAGTTAAAAAATATATTTTTTTTGCCAAAACGAATAGAAACCAGATTTTGCTTTTTCATTTTGGGGTATTGTGTGTAGATTAATAAAAAAACTAAGATTTAATACATTTTAGAATAAGTCTGTAACGTAACAAAATGTGGAAAAAGTCAAGAGGTCTGAATACTTTCAGAAGGCAATGTATGTATATATATAAAAATATATATACACTGCTCAAAAAAATAAAGGGAACACTAAAATAACACATCCTAGATCTGAATGAATGAAATATTCTTATTAAATACTTTTTTCTTTACATAGTTGAAAGTGCTGACAACAGAATCACACAAAAAGTATCAATGGAAATCAAATGTATCAACCCTTGGAGGTCTGGATTTGGAGTCACACTCAAAATTTAAGTGGAAAACCACACTACAGGCTGATCCAACTTTGATGTAATGTCCTTAAAACAAGTCAAAATGAGGCTCAGTAGTGTGTGTGGCCTCCACGTGCCTGTATGACCTCCCTACAACGCCTGGGCATGCTCCTGATGAGGTGGCGGATGGTCTCCTGAGGGATCTCCTCCCAGACCTGGACTAAAGCATCCGCCAACTCCTGGACAGTCTGTGGTGCAACGTGGCGTTGGTGGATGGAGCGAGACAGGATGTCCCAGATGTACTCAATTGGATTCAGGTCTGGGGAACGGGCGGGCCAGTCCATAGCATCAATGCCTTCCTCTTTCAGGAACTGCTGACACACTCCAGCCACATGAGGTCTAGCATTGTCTGGCATTAGGAGGAACCCAGGGCCAACCGCACCAGCATATGGTCTCACAAGGGGTCTGAGGATCTCATCTCGGTACCTAATGGCAGTCAGGCTACCTCTGGTGAGCACATGGAGGGCTGTGCCCCCCCCAAAGAAATGCCACCCACACCATGACTGACCCACCGCCAAACCGGTCATGTTGGAGGATGTTGCAGGCAGCAGAACGTTCTCCATGGCGTCTCCAGACTGTCACGTCTGTCACATGTGCTCAGTGTGAACCAGCTTTCATCTGTGAAGAGCACAGGGCGCCAGTGGCGAATTTGCCAATCTTGGTGTTCTCTGGCAAATGCCAAACGTCCTGCACGGTGTTGTGCTGTAAGCACAACACCCACCTGTGGACGTCGGGCCCTCATACCACCCTCATGGAGTCTGTTTCTGACCATTTGAGCAGACACATGCACATTTGTGGCCTGCTGGAGGTCATTTTGCAGGGCACTGGCAGTGCTCCTCCTTGCACAAAGGCGGAGGTAACGGTCCTGCTGCTGGGTTGTTGCCCTCCTACGGCCTCCTCCACGTCTCCTGATGTACTGGCCTGTCTCCTGGTAGCGCCTCCATGCTCTGGACACTACGCTGACAGACACAGCAAACCTTCTTGCCACATCTCGCATTGATGTGCCATCCTGGATGAGCTGCACTACCTGAGCCACTTGTGTGGGTTGTAGACTCCGTCTCATGCCACCACTAGAGTGAAAGCACCGCCAGCAATCAAAAGTGACCAAAACATCAGCCAGGAAGCATAGGAACTGAGAAGTATTCTGTGTTCACCACCTGCAGAACCACTCCTTTATTGGGGGTGTCTTGCTAAATGCCTATAATTTCCACCTGTTGTCTATTCCATTTGCACAACAGCATGTGAAATGTATTGTCAGTCAGTGTTGCTTCCTAAGTGGACAGTTTGATTTCACAGAAGTGTGATTGAGTTGGAGTTATATTGTGTTGTTTAAGTGTTCCCTTTATTTTTTTGAGCAGTGTATATATATATATATATAAATATATATAATTTTTTGAATATATATTTTTTGAATATACAATATACACAGTTTGGACACACCTACTCATTCAAGGGTTTTTCTTTATGTTCACTTGTTGGCTGCTTTTCCTTCCCTCTGCGGTCCAAGTCATCCCAAACCATCTCAATTGGGTTGAGGTCAGGTAATTGTGGAGACCAGGTCATCTGATGCAGCACTCCGTCACTCTCCTTCTTGGTCAAATAGCCCTTACACAGCCTGGAGGTGTGTTGGGTCAATGTCCCACTAAGCGCAAACCAGATGGGAGGGTGTATCACTGCAGCCATGCTGATTAAGTGTGCCTTGAATTCTAAATAAATCACAGACAGTGTCACCAGCAAAGCACCCCCACACCATCACACCTCCTCCTCCATGCTTCACGGTGGGAACCACACATGCGGAGATCATCCGTTCACCTACTCTGAGTCTCACAAAGACACCGCGGTTGCAACCAAAAATCGCAAATTTGGACTCATCAGAACAAAGAACAGATTTCCACCGGTCTAATGTCAAGTGCTCGTGTTTCTTGGCCCAAGCAAGTCTCTTCTTCTAATTGGTGTCCTTTAGAAGTGGTTTCTTTGCAGCAATTCAACCATGAAGGCCTGATTCACCTGGTCTCCTCTGAGCAGTTGATGTTGAGATGTGTCTGTTGCTTGAACTCTGTGAAGCATTTATTTGGGCTGCAATTTCTACTGGTAACTCAAATGAACTTATCCTATGCAGCAGAGGTAACTCTGGGTCTTCCTTCCCTGTGGCAGTCCTCATGAGAGACAGTTTCATTACAGCGCTTGATGGTTTTTGCAACTGCGCTTGAAGAAACTTTCAAAGTACTTGAGATTTTCCAGATTGACTGACCTTCATGTTTTAAAGTAATGATGGACTGTCGTTTCTCTTTGCTTATTTGAGCTGTTCTTGACATAATATGGACTTGGTCTTTTACCAAATAGGGCTATCTTCTGTATACCACCCCTACCTTGTCACAACACAACTGATTGTCTCAAACTCATTAAGAAGGAAAGAAATTCCACAAATTAACTTTTAACAAGGCACACCTGTTAATTGAAATGCATTCCACGTGACTACCTCATGAAGCTGGTTGAGAGAATGCCAAGAGTGTGCAAAGCTGTCATCAAGGTGGCTACTTTGACGAATTTCAAATATAAAATATATTTTGATTTGTTTAACACTTTTTTGGTTACTTCATGATTCCATGTGTTATTTCATAGTTTTGATGTCTCATTATTATTATACCATGTAGAAAATATAAAAAATAAAGAAAAACCCTTGAATGAGTAGGTGTGTCTGTATATATATGTTATTATTATTTATTTTTGATATTTCATAGGCTATACCCAGGCTGTAAAATCCGTGCTACTTTCTGCATTCCATTCCAAAATCATTTTTCCTTCGACTCTCCTTGCCAGAGAGAGAAGGCTTGTTTTTCACAATGCAATTCCACCCTCATCTACTTCAGTTTTCAGAATGGATTTCGGCGACCCTCTACCAGAGCGAGAGAACAGTTGGAGTGTGTGAGAGAGAGAGAGCTCCTCATTCACTGATCTTTGTCACAGTACTGAATGGGCAGGCCACTCCTGGGACTATCATATGGTTGCCCTGTCAGCCACCATTAAATAGCTCTCAATGACAGACCTGGCCGGTACTGGTCCTTTCAGATACTGTCTGCTTCCTAAATGGCACACTTCTCCATACAGAGTGCACTAGTATATGAATCCCCCCCCCCCCATTTCCTTGCTCATTATCTCTCTACCTCACTCTCTCTCTCTTCTCTCAGACAACACCTTTTACTTATTTGCAAGTCTTTGAAAATAACACATATTACATTCCAAAAACAATTCAAAGATGGGCACATCCCCATGGCAACAGAACAACTAAACTCAACCTTGGATAACTGCGGTGATTGCTTTACTCTATACAATCATTGTGGTCCATCAATTGTCAATATGCCCCAAGAGAACTGTGGTGTGGTGCGGTGTGGTGTGTGTGTGTGTGTGCGTGTGTGTGTGCTGCATCACTCAGAGAATTTAATTTTATTACAGCTGAGTCTACACACCAGAGGGGGGTCTCTAACATGATAAAGCCCAAGCAGAAAGCCTCTACAGTACTATAGTCTTTAACCTCTGGTGGGTAGAGAAGACTAGAGCACTCAGATGTGCGACCAGTATATTCAATCACATGCATTGGATTAGGACTTCCAGACTGTCTGCAGTACATTGGAGAATACAAGATGGTCCTTCTATTGATGAATTACTGTCTATATGTTTGATTCATCACAGACACAATGTATAGATGATTGTGCCGCATGTTCTTTATTCTATCATTTGAGACCAAAAACACAAACAACATTAGCGATGTATCATTATAACCATTAAAAGGTTTTGGAGTAGCAATACCTCTTCCCCTAGTTGAGCACACATGTTCTACATCAGGCTACCAAACACCTATTAGTGAATCAAAGAGGTTTATGAGGCGCTCTGATTTCTGCTTAATATCACCACCTGCTGGCCATTCAAAACACTGACAGGCAGCTACACTACATATGTAAACTAACTCTGCCATATGTGCCTAACATAACTAGTCAGGTCATGGAAATGTAATAGATGATAATAAAATATCTTGAAAGTGTTTGAGAGACACGGACAGACAGACAGACAGACAGACTTTGCTCCTCTGTCCCTCTCACATGTATTCTGGTGAAATCTGCCTGATCGTGCGATAGCTGACATTCTGTTGAAGTAAAACGAAACGAGAGCGCTGCGTGACCAGGCTAACTCTCTCACAGATGCCAGACACTGTTCTTCCTCTTGCTGTGCTGCTGCTGCTGGGCCAGACGGGAGAGCACCTGTCTTCTGTGAAACACCACCAGACGGCGCTGTAGAGTAGGGCTCACACCCTCCATAGTGACCTCACTCTGCCCGTACCTGGCACCAGCTGTCCCCTGCGCCCAAAACCCCTCACTGCAGCATAGCTAGGGAGAAGGAGAAAGAGGGGGATGGGAGGGGGAGAGAGGGAGAAAGGAGAGGAGCAGCAGAGGGGGGGGGGAGAGCTCATAAATGTTGAGCATTTTCAGTCTGAAAAAAGTACTACTCAAAGTATTACTATAAATCATTACAATGATGTAATCATGGTTAGCCCACCTGTTGGAGCCTCTTGCAGGTCTGGGAGATATTCTTAATATCTGCCCACTCCAGGAAGGACAGGATGTTCAGGAGCAGCCAATCAGGGAGCCGGACCAGGTAGTCATAGCGATGCCAGCACAGGTTCACCACATAGTCCAGAGTGTGTGGACCAAACACTCGCCCTATGTGACCTGTGAAGGAACCCCCCCCCCACACACACACATTCTCATTCAATAAAATGTTATTTGAAATAGTAAGTTTATTGGCATATATTCTAAATAAATCATATGATCCTTGGAATTGGACAATACAAGCATTTGAATGTGTATTCTTGCTATGGACAATTAAAAGGATGTTGTGGGAGTAGGCTGTCTCCTTCCATGTCTAGACTTGCCCATCGGGTGACAGATTGATCGTTCGGTTTTATATAAAATAATTATTTATGGAGGGTATGCATTTGTGTGACCTAAAATAGCACTTTATCTCTAACGCACGCACACACACACACTACCTTGTGCGTGGCTATCCTGTAGGAAGTCTGTGTGTGATTTCTTGTTTTCTGCAGGTTGTGGTTTCTCGTGTCGTAGAGGACAGGACACTCTCCACACCTTGAAAACCACCTACGACCAAACCAGGTCTACATGATTACAAGTTATTAATAGCCTAACAGCTTACAAATGTAGCCAGTTAGTTACAAAACACACTCTATTCACTTGACTGTGTAAATGACTATTCCCCATTACTGTGGCATTTAAATGGGAAGTTTATCATTTTTACATTTCATTAAAACTCTACCATGTGTCTAGCCCGGAGACTGATCCACATCTGTAGCAGAGCCCTAAAGCTGATGATATTTCCAGGGTTGCATTCCCTCTCTCCCCTCGTCTGACATAGTTTATGAAACAGCTTTGAAATGCTGCACCTAAAATACACCCCGAAGTCAGTGCAATAGACTAAGCTAGGTGTTTGTACTGTTCCTGTTCCTGTAGGTGTCTGTACTACACCTGTAGGTGTCGGTATTTTTCCTGTAGTTGTCTGGACTGTACCTGTGTCTGTAGGTGTCTATACTGTTCCTGTAGGTGTCTGTACTGTACCTGTAGGTGTCTGTACTGAACCTGTAGGTGTCTGTACTGTACCTGTAGGTGTCTATACTGTACCTGTAGGTGTCTGTACTGTACCTGTAGGTGTCTATACTGTTCCTGTAGGTGTCTATACTGTTCCTGTAGGTGTCTATACTGTTCCTGTAGGTGTCTGTACTGTACCTGTAGGTGTCTATACTGTACCTGTAGGTGTCTATACTGTTCCTGTAGGTGTCTGTACTGTACCTGTGTCTGTACTGCTCCTGCATGTGTCTGTAGTTGCCTGTACTGTACCTGTAGGTGTCTGTACTATACCTGTGTCTGTTTCTGTACTGTTATTGCATGTGTCTGCACTGTTCCTGTATGTGTCTGTATTGCACATGTAGTTGTCTGCACTGTACCTGTGTCTGTAGTGTTCCTGTAGTTGTCTGTACTGTTCCTGTAGGTGTCTGTACTGTACCTGTAGGTGTCTGTACTGTTCCTGTAGGTGTCTGTACTGCACATGTAGTTGTCTGTGGTTGTCTGCACTGTACCTGTGTCTGTGGGTGTCTGTACTGTTCCCGCAGTTGTCTGTACTGTACCCGTGTCTGTAGGTTTCTGTACTGTCCTGTAGTTGTCTGTACTGTTCCTGCACGTGTCTGTACTGTTCCTGTATGTGTCTGTTCTGTACCTGTAGCTGTCTGTAGTGTGTCTGTGGTTGTCTGTACTGCTCCTGTGGTTGTCTGTACTGCACCTGTGGTTGTCTGTACTGAACCTGTGGTTGTCTGTACTGCACCTGTGGTTGTCTGTACAGTACCTGTAGGTGTCTGTGCTGTACCTGTAGGTGTCTGTGCTGTACCTGTAGGTGTTTGTACGGTACCTGCAGGTGGCTGTACTGTGCCTGCAGTTGTCTGTACTGTACCTGTAGTTGTCTGTGCTGTACCTGTGTCTGTGGTTGTCTGTACTGTGTCTGTCTGTACTGTACCTGTAGGTGTCTGTGCTGCATCTGTAGTTGTCTGTAGTTGCCTGTACTGTGTCTGTGGTTGTCTGTACTGTACCTGTAGTTGTCTGTATCATGTCTTTAGTTGCCTGTACTGTGTCTGTTGTCGGCTGTACTGTGTCTGTGGTTGGCTGTACTGTACCTGTAGGTGTCTGTACTGTGTCTGTGGTTGGCTGTACTGTACCTGTAGGTATCTGTACTAGAGGTCGGCTGATTAATCTGAATGGCCGATTAATTAGGGCCGATTTCAAGTTTTCATAACAATCGGAAATGGGTATTTTTGGGTGCCAATTTGCAGATTTTAAAATATTTTTTATACCTTTATTTAACTAGACAAGTCAGTTAAGAACACATTCTTATTTTCAATGACGGCCTAGGAACAGTGGGTTAACTGCCTCGTTTAGGGGCAGAATGACAGATTTTCACCTTGTCCGCTTGGGGGATACAATCTTGCAACCTTACAGTTAACTAGTCCAATGCAATAAAAGACCTGCCTCTCTCTCGTTGCACTCCACAAGGAGACTGCATGTTACGCGAATGCAGTAAGCCAAGGTAAGTTGCTAGCTAGCATTAAACTTATCATAATCACTAGTTAACTACATATGGTTGATGATATTACTAGATATTATCTAGCATGTCCTGCGTTGCATATCATCTGACTGAGCATTATACAAGCATCTAAGTATCTGACTGAGTGGTGGTAGGCAGAAGCAGGCGCATAAACATTCATTCAAACAGCACTTTCGTGCGTTTTGCCAGCAGCTCTTTGTTGTGCGTCAAGCATTGCGCTGTTTATGACTTCAAGCCTATCAACTCCCGAGATGAGGCTGGTGTAACCGAAGTGAAATGGCTAGCTAGTTAGCGCTCGCTAATAGCGTTTCAAACGTCACTCGCTCTGAGCCTTCTAGTAGTTGTTCCCCTTGCTCTGCATGGGTAACGCTGCTTCAATGGTGGCTGTTGTCGTTGTGTTGCTGGTTGCCCAGGGAGGAGCGAGGAGAGGGACGGAAGCTATACTGTTACACTGGCAATACTAAAGTGCCTATAAGTATTGTTGTAATTGTCATTATTAGAAATACATTTGTAAAAAAGTGGCCGATTAAATCGGTATCGGCGTTGAAAAATCATAATCGGTCGACCTCTAATCTGTACTGTACCTGTAGTTGTCTGTGATGTACCCGTGTCTGTGGTTGTCTGTACTGCACCTGTAGTTGTCTGTACAGCACCTGTAGTTGTCTGTACCACGTCTTTAGTTGCCTGTACTGTGTCTGTGGGTGGCTGTACTGTACCTGTAGGTGTCTGTACTGTGCCTGTGGTTGTCTGTACTGTGTCTGTGGTTGTCTGTACTGTACCTGTGTCTGGGTGACTGTGAGTTGGTGGTAATCCTTACAGGGAGGTGCAGCCTGTTGACTGATCTCATACAAACACTCTGAGAGGAGAGAAGACATGATCTCTATACTACTAACACACACAGCCTCAGAAACTTTCATATGATATTTTGTGTGCGTGTGTGAAGGTGCTGGCAGACAAGGAGGGTGTGGGAGTGGGTGTCATGTGTGCCAACACTGTTTTCAGGACCTACTGTTTGCCAGTTCAACTCTTTGCTGAGTTACGAGGTACAATAAGTACATAGCCATGGGTTTGTCTAGGATTGAGTGCGTGTGTGTGTGTGTGTGTGTGGTTGAGGGGAAGGATGAGAATTATGGAGAGTGACGTGTGATATTACCCAGCACTCATTTCCTGACGACTCAAACTGAATTCTTCCACTGTTCTATGTTCGCTACATACTTCAATCTGAGACTGCCATCGTTGAAGTCGTTAGTGGTGACGTCAAAATGAAAGGTCATGTACAACACAAAGTTGTCAGTGATTGTATTATCTCTAACCAATCAGAGTATCAAAGCCAATGACACATTTTCACAACACTACTTTACCCACATGTGTTCTGGCTTTGCTCCAACCCATCGGTTTCTGGGACCAATCAGAGCGCTTAGAATGTGTTTGCGTTCTAGAAATTGTCAGAGAGGTACTCAGATCCAGACTAATTGCAGAGAATAAACTTACATCCATGGACGTGGCGTAGCGTTTGGCCGGAGCAGGGAGTTTGGGTTGCCAGGCAACAGCATTCATTGTTTACAACAATGTCAAGACACCATGCTCCTTCTGTTCAACTTCTCCTAGCCAGTCTCTCAACCATAACTCTTTCTGTTCCACCTTCCACACCTTTTTACTCTGTATCCGGGCCATTTCTACATTTTGAGGGGAAGTGAGGGGGAAATAAGAGGCTTCTGGTCATAGTGGGTGTCATATGTGTCAACACTGTTTTCAGAACCTGTTTGCCAGTTCAACTCTTTGCTGAGTTACGAGGTACATTAAGTGGCCATGGATTTGTCTAGGATTGAAAGTGTGAGTAGATGTGTGTGTGGTTGAGGGGTAAGCTGAGAAATCTAGAGCTTAAATGTGTGATATTGCCCAGCACTCATTTACAATAATGTCAAGGCACCATGCTCCTTCTGTTCAACTTCTCCTAACCAGTCTCTCAACCACAACTCTTTCTGTTCCGCCTTTCACACATTCTTACTCTGTATCTGGGTCGTTTCTCACATTTGAGAGGAAGTGATGGGGAAATAAGAGGCTGGGAAATACCAAAGACTACAAAATGTCCACCCTGTTTGATTTTTGTGATATTTAGTTGATACAAATTTTATTGGCGATTTACACATTTGGAGCAAAAGGAATCACAAGCTAAAATCAAATCTACATTTCATTCCGAAAACCTGTCCCCTCTGTTCGTCCCTCTATCCTTTGCACAGTTGACTATTTCAAAATGTCTAAAGTACTGAATGGCACTGCCCATGCTAAAAGAGCTTTTGGGCACTAGAGTCCTCTATCTATCTCTATGAGAAAGCCCTCAGTGGCGTGTCAAAGCAGCCATTAGTGCACATACATAAAGATGAGTTAAAGATTTTCTACCTTCATGGTGGAAACCTAAATATCACTTGAGCCGTGTTCGAATACTCATACTAACCGCATTAACCGTACTATTTGTGACGTGAATTGAGTATATAGTAGCGTATTGGTCATAGTATGGATATAGTTAGTATGCCAAAAGTTCCCAGATGTCATACTCAATTCACCAAAATATGAAGTATACACACAGAGGACACTATTTCTGTACTTTAGGGCCCCTAATGCAATTCTTCAGGAAATGGGCATGGCTTCACATCGTTTTCCGATATGAAGATAATGGCGGAAAATATGCAGCCGAAGTACGAGAGCGGATACAAATTCATTGTTTTAACTATTTAAGACAAATGTTAAGCAACGTAATAAAGTAATGATTTTTCAAATAAGTTACTTTACACGTTATGTTGGCTGACAATTTGTTAGCTATGCTGTCCTTACGAACCATATTGCATATCATTACAACAGTATGTATGTTAGCTACCTACCTAACCTTAGTTGGCTACTAACTTATACATCAAACTTGCCAGTATATTAACTATAGGCTAACTAACTAACTACCCAATGTTTATTGACGTCATTCTTAGCTTAGCTATATGGTACAGTCGTTGTGCGTCCTCAATGGACATTCGGGTGCTTTCGTGAATTCGCTCTGGCTATCTACTCTGACTTCAAAGGATCCTGTATGAGTGGTGCCTAGTGTGCTTATGTCTGCATAACGAGGAAGTAGGAAAAAAACATGATTAAAATGGTGTCCAAATAAATAAACAAATCTAAATATACACATTACGAGATATTTGACAAAATACAGTGCCTTGCGAAAGTAAGAAAGTAAAAAAAAAAAAGTAAAGTTCGTGAAGAATCAACAACAAGTGGGACACAATCATGAAGTGGAACGACATTTATTGGATATTTCAAACTTTTTTTAACAAATCAAAACTGAAAAATTGGGCGTGCAAAATTATTCAGCCCCTTTACTTTCAGTGCAGCAAACTCTCTCCAGAAGTTCAGTGAGGATCTCTGAATGATCCAATGTTGACCTAAATGACTAATGATGATAAATACAATCCACCTGTGTGTAATCAAGTCTCCGTATAAATGCACCTGCACTGTGATAGTCTCAGAGGTCCGTTAAAAGCGCAGAGAGCATCATGAAGAACAAGGAACACACCAGGCAGGTCCGAGATACTGTTGTGAAGAAGTTTAAAGCCGGATTTGGATACAAAAAGATTTCCCAAGCTTTAAACATCCCAAGGAGCACTGTGCAAGCGATAATATTGAAATGGAAGGAGTATCAGACCAATGCAAATCTACCAAGACCTGGCCGTCCCTCTAAACTTTCAGCTCATACAAGGAGAAGACTGATCAGAGATGCAGCCAAGAGGCCCATGATCACTCTGGATGAACTGCAGAGATCTACAGCTGAGGTGGGAGACTCTGTCCATAGGACAACAATCAGTCGTATATTGCACAAATCTGGCCTTTATGGAAGAGTGGCAAGAAGAAAGCCATTTCTTAAAGATATCCATAAAAAGTGTCGTTTAAAGTTTGCCACAAGCCACCTGGGAGACACACCAAACATGTGGAAGAAGGTGCTCTGGTCAGATGAAACCAAAATTGAACTTTTTGGCAACAATGCAAAACGTTATGTTTGGCGTAAAAGCAACACAGCTGAACACACCATCCCCACTGTCAAACATGGTGGTGGCAGCATCATGGTTTGGGCCTGCTTTTCTTCAGCAGGGACAGGGAAGATGGTTAAAATTGATGGGAAGATGGATGGAGCCAAATACAGGACCATTCTGGAAGAAAACCTGATGGAGTCTGCAAAAGACCTGAGACTGGGACGGAGATTTGTCTTCCAACAAGACAATGATCCAAAACATAAAGCAAAATCTACAATGGAATGGTTCAAAAATAAACATATCCAGGTGTTAGAATGGCCAAGTCAAAGTCCAGACCTGAATCCAATCGAGAATCTGTGGAAAGAACTGAAAACTGCTGTTCACAAATGCTCTCCATCCAACCTCACTGAGCTCGAGCTGTTTTGCAAGGAGGAATGGGAAAAAATTTCAGTCTCTCGATGTGCAAAACTGATAGAGACATACCCCAAGCGACTTACAGCTGTAATCGCAGCAAAAGGTGGCGCTACAAAGTATTAACTTAAGGGGGCTGAATAATTTTGCACGCCCAATTTTTCAGTTTTTGATTTGTTAAAAAAGTTTGAAATATCCAATAAATGTCGTTCCACTTCATGATTGTGTCCCACTTGTTGTTGATTCTTCACGAAAAAATACAGTTTTATATCTTTATGTTTGAAGCCTGAAATGTGGCAAAAGGTCGCAAAGTTCAAGGGGGCCGAATACTTTCGCAAGGCACTGTAGAAAGACACACATCTCTCTCTCATATATATATGAAACAATGGGACGACTTCAGAGTTCCATGAGTAATATTTTGTTGTTTACATTTGAACTACAAACAACGTGTCTTATTGCCAACAATATCAAAACACGCATTGTGACGTAGAACATTCGGAAGGCGAGTTGGTGCTCAATAGAACTAATAGGAGCTGGCAGGGTGAAAAATGCCCTAAAATTAGGCCTGTTTTTTTCGTGATTACTTCAAAACTGGCAAGAAGCTGGGGCATATGGAAATATTACGAAACTGGGCTCCATGACAGATGTGATGAACTAGTTTTTATCAGAAAAAAAGCATTGTTAAAAATGTCATGTGTCCGGCCTATTACAGTCACCAACGCTCTGGATAACATGAACACTGACAAACCAGGTCTGCTAGGGCGAGTAAAATGGTCAGTGGGCTCATTTGAGTCTGGAAGTAGCTAGCAAGCTAGCCAACGTTAGCTTGGGTGCCATTGTAAGGTCAGAACGCTCAAATGAAATGAAATCAAAGTTTGTCACATGCGCCAAATACAACAGGTGAAATGCTTACTTATAGGCTCTAACCAATAGTGAAAAAAATGTATTAGGTGAACAACAGGTAAGTAAAGAAATAAAAACAACAGTAAAAAACAGTAGCGAGGCTATATACAGACACCGGTTAGTCAGGCTGATTGAGGTAGTATATACACATGTAGATATGGTTAAAGTGACTATGCATATATGATGAACAGAGAGCAGCAGTAGAGTAAAAGAGGGGTTGGCGGGTGGCGGGACACAATGCAGATAGCTCGGTTAGCCAATGTGAGGGAGCACTGGTTGGTCGGGCCAATTGAGGTAGTATGTACATGAATGTATAGTTAAAGTGACTATGCATATATGATAAACAGAGAGTAGCAGCAGCGTAAAAGAGTGTTTGGGGAGGCACACAATGCAGATAGTCCGGGTAGCCATTTGTTTACCTGTTCTGGAGTTTTATGGCTTGGGGGTAAAAACTGTTGAGAAGCCTTTTTGTCCTAGACTTGGTACTCCAAGTGCGAAACGCTCTGAATTTACGAGCGAACTCTGGCACTCCAGATGGAATTTAAGAACGCACCCAAATTCGTAAAATTTCTAACTAGTAATTTGTTAAGGTTGCATAGCAACAGCATCAACTTCTGGTAGACATGCGAAGAACTTGTACACTCAACAGGAAACAATGGGAAGACCTCAGAGTTCCATGATAGCCTGAGCAGAACCGAAACTTCTTCTTCTTAGCCAAAAGGACGAGAAGGATACTGTTCGTTTACAGTATGCTAAAATGAACTAATAGTATATACTCATTAAGTATGTAGTACACAGTATGTTAGTATGGGTTTTCGAACACAGCTTTAGTGCTTGCCTCAGTTACCTCTATTTACAAAACGCCGACAAGGTGCATTGTCCTGGGCTGCAAACCACCAGTTTCCACTCTTTTCCAAAAGACTACATCGTATTCCGAAAATTGGTGGGATTCGCCTCCTTACACGAGAATGTCGTGTTGAACGACACTCAGATACACGAGGCTCATTTCAGCAAAGAATGTTTTCGACTCCATACACCGAGAAAGTGATTGTTGTGGGATGACGCGGTTCCCACGATTTGTCCCAGCGATAGCCCGAGCAGAACCGATACTTCTTCACCTTATGTTAGCCAAAATGACGAGAAGAAGCAACACAGACCGATCCAAGAAGTTCAGGATAGACCACGCGTGGATTATTCTGTTATCCAGAACAGCAGGGAGCCGAAACGGTGAGTAGAGAGTTAATGATGGAGGCTACGTCACGTCAACGTACTGAGCGTCACTTCTGATAAACCAAGGAAAGGCTCCCGAGGAAAAACTGTTACATTATAGCAGATATTTGCTATTTCATC
This sequence comes from Oncorhynchus clarkii lewisi, assembly GCF_045791955.1. NCBI lineage: Eukaryota > Metazoa > Chordata > Actinopteri > Salmoniformes > Salmonidae > Oncorhynchus > Oncorhynchus clarkii. The sequence goes on along the minus strand of NC_092164.1, from coordinate 14,228,126 downwards.
AAATTAAACGAACAACAATCAGGCATAATCTATATTGTCACGGAAATATGGAATGTGTGTTTCATTGGCTTTTTGAGAATTGATAGGTGAGTTAAAATGTACATTTTCGAACGAACTATGTGCTATTGTTTACACAGTAAGCTAGCTTGAGTTCGGCTAAATCTATTTGGGGATGAACTAGCATACTTTCATTCTGTGAACATGGCTGTAATTATGCCTCTACAATGTCGGATGTGAATCTAGATTAAACTAGTGTCAAATGTTGACACCTGCACACTCAACGTTGTTAGTGATATAGATTTCCTGATGTACAGATGTGCTACAATGCTAGCTTGTAAATTTGTATGCATTTGGACAACTGTTAAGTTACGTTGTCATTACTAATGCATTACTAACAACACTTATGTATTACATACATTCAGTCTTATTCAAATAAACAACAATCCATAATTAAAACGGCAAGTTTTTCACTCCCCTCTGTGTCCAGTGAGCTCCAGTCAATGGATGCCGTGGTGGAGGTTAAGGAGTCAGAGACAGCCATGGCGGGTTTTAAGGAGTCAACGGAAGCCACAATGGACGTTAAGAAGTCAATTTCAGCCGTCATGCACGTTAAGGAGTCCATGCCAGTCATAATTGAAGTTAATGAGTCAGAGTCAAAAGAAGCCGTTGTGGACATTAAGGAGTCACAGGGAGCTGTTATGGAACTCAAGAGGCAGTCTTCCTCCTCTGGCGGCCAGGGGCGGGACAGAGACCGGGAGTCGGACAGCTATCTCCAGCACCTCCAGTGTCCCCACTGTCTGCTCCAGTGTAAGAGCCACTGCAGCTACCTCATCCACATCGCTAAGATCCATCCAAGCCGCCTGGATGACACGCCTGTGGGTCGCCTGGGCAACGCCATCTTCTACCAGCGCACGGCACGGCTGTTCCACTGCAGCTTGTGTTTCCACACAGCCAGGGAGTTCCCTCGCCTCTACGACCACCTGCTCACCTGCCACTGCCTCTCTGGGAAGGGCCAGGGTGAGGAGGGAGAAGGGGATGAGCGTAGGGTGGAGGGGGGAGAAGAACAGGAAGGTATCAGTGTAGACGTGCTGTCAAAAGACAGTAGTCATCCTCCCAGTGAGCCCAAGGCAGAAGAGGAGGATGAGGACAAAGGAGGAGTGAAGCAAGAGGAGGAAGGTAGGAAAAGAGGACTAGAGGAGATGGAGGGAGGCGAGGACAATGAAGAGGACTCCCGCTCAGCCGGCAGCCCCATGAAACGAAAAATAAGCTCTACGGCAGGCAGTGAGGAAGATGATCATGATGAAGAGGAAGAGGAGCTACAGACCAACAACAACAAAAAAAGTGACAAACACAAAAAGCAGGAAGAGGCCTTCCTTACCAAATATATCCAGCGCCAGGGGGGTCGCTACAACTGTCGCCTGTGCGGCAAGCGCTCCAAGATGAAGGGCCATGCCATCTACCACGTGAGCTACAAGCACGACGTGCCCAAACCTTACTGCTGTAAAGAGTGTAGCAAGGCCTTCATACTAGAGTATTCGCTACTCAACCATATCTACCACAACCACAGACAGGGCATGTACCGCTGCCTCTTCTGCCCCTTCAGCTCTGACGTGGTGTGGGGCATAAAACGTCATGGCAACCGCTGCAATGCCCGAAGCGGGGAGGGGGAGGAGGGGGAGGGCAGCAATGGAGAAGAGTGATTGGTTAATGGTTGCTAACACATACTTTACCTTGGTAATCAGGAGAAGGGACATTACAGCCAGGCCTACATTATCTAGGTTCTAGAATCTCTTTGCATTGTGCATCTACTAGGCTAGTAACCCTAGGTACAGTAGATTCCACTGTCACAGAGGTGTAGATTCTCAGTGAAGTATGTATTTACTTCCTCTGTACACACAGTGATGAAGAATGAGGTACTTTGTCATTCTGTAGACTTTTCCTGATATACTGGAGCTGATGGACTCAAATATAGAATATGTACTTTGTGAACTCGAAAAACAGCGTTAATATGTACATGACAGCTGTTGATGTCTCATAATGCTACACAATGAAACTACCAACTGACAAAAACACGTTTTTTTTTTGTGTTTTTTACCTGCCTTTGTATTGTCTTTATTACATGGGATGTGTTTGTCTCTTTGAAAACAATACAATAAAAAGAATACACACATTTTAGGTACAATTTAGCCGACTTCCTCTGTTATAGAAGTCTTGACACACACCCACACCTGCAGCACAGGAGGTGTGAAAGTTTGTTTCCTGTCCTGCAGGTGTGTGTGTGTGTTTTGGGGCTGTTCCTTACCTCTCCACTGTGGTTTCCTGAACTAACAGTTTTTTTGTTGTGAGTAGGCTACAGCAGTGTCTCACAACCCATTCTGGTATTTCATACACTGAACAAAAATAAATGCCACATGTAAAGTGTTGGTCCAATGTTTCATGAGCTGAAATAAAAAAAAATTGCAGAAAAGATTTTGTGGACAAATTTGTTTACATCCCTGTTAGTGACTATTTCTGAGGAATATTTCTGTCTGTAATAAAGCCCTTTTGTGGGGAACAACTCATTCTGATTGGCTTCAGCTTGGCTCCGCAGTGAGTTGGCCTGGCTGCCAAGTGGGTGGGCCTATGCCCTCCCAGGACCACCCATGGCTGTGCCCCTGCCCAGTCATGTGAAATCCATAGATTAGGGCCTACTGAATATATATCAATATACTGATTCTTATATGAAGTGTAACTCAGTAAAATCTTTGAAATGGTTGCATATTGCAAATATATTTTTGTTCAGTATATATTTTATATAAAACAGTACTATATTGGTGATATGAGAGGAAACTACTATTGCATAGTACATTGAGATGTTTATTTCTTAAGAACAGGGAGTAAATGGTAGCTGGTTTCCTTTCTGTCTCCACCAACTGTTGTGTTCAGCTACAGTATTTTCCTTTGCAGTGACACAGATAGTACCTTTTCACCACGTGTCAACAGCATGCAACCTGATACACTACAGGCACATGTTCGGTTCCTTAGTGGTGAGGAAGAGAGGGAGCGCGAACAAACTTCATTGGGCAAGACACAGAACAAATACTTTCTACCATATTTCCTGTGTGAAATTGCAGATTACACACTTGAATGTAGCAGCACTGACAGTGCGCATCACATGTGCATAAAGGTAAGTCACCAACAATACATTTCATTAATCAGTTTAGATTTTAAAAATCAATGTTCTTCCATGGAGATGTTAGTTGTAAGTGTTATGTTTAATTATTGGTCACAGTTTTATTTCCATAGTTGTTAAATCACTGACACTAGCTAGTTTTCCATTCCATGGGTGACAGATTTTTATGTGAATATTCGAAACTGCGCATAAAAACTATATGCGCAGTTTCCCACCATAGATGTTTCCATCAAATTGACTTGTTGCAGATAAAAGGCTGTGCGCTATGACGTGGTCCACATAAAAATACCATTTGCAGTTAAATTCCCATGAACCGAATAAAAAATACAAGAGAAATAGGGTTCCATCACATTTTTAACTCTACTGGTGGGTTTCTCACACAAAAAAATGGACTTATATAGCGAGTGTCTCCGCTCTGGTTGTCACATGCGCTTTATCCAACAGCAAGCAGTGCGCAGATAGCGGTGTTGTCTAGAGCGCATGTATAGCCTACATGGTGAGATTATTATGGACAAAAAAGATCTACATTATTTTTATTTGTCAAACGGCAGAAAGGATCATGTTCAAAGCACTTTTAAAAAACAATCGGTGCTGGGTTATGTTGATATTGTCTATATGCTGGCCTTAGCAAGTACCTTTAAAACTCTGGACACAGTGTATCATAGTGCTTTTACGATTTATTTCAAACGCTAGATCACCCTACGTCATCACGCACTGATTTATATCCGCCAAGAAGTCCCTTTGTTGGAAACGCGCATATTTTCTGTATGTTGGTTTTAGAATACTAGTATGAAAATCTGTTGCCAGTTGGATGGAAACCTAGCTATTGAAATCAGAGTGAGGTTTCATCTCAATGACCGCATACATAGCCTGGGAGATTTTTTAAATAATTCATCAACTTCACAATGCTGTTTCACAGCTCTACATCGACTTGAATCAAATCAACTTTTTTTTTTGCTGTTGACATATGCACAGGGTGCAGCGTAAATGGTGCAAATTCTTATCAATAAGCTTCAACAGTAAAATAAAAAGTGCTAAAAAGTAAACCACTACAGTACCAGTCAAAAGTTTAGACATTCAAGTTTCCTTTTAATGTTTTGCTATTTTCTACATTGTAGAATAATAGTGAAGACATCAAAACTATGAAATAGCACATGGAATCATTTAGTAACCAAAAAAAAGTGTTTAAAATATAAAATGCATTTTTATTTGTTTGACTGTTCAAAGTAGCCACCCTTTGCCTTGACAGCTTTTCACACTGTTGGCATTCTCTCTCTAAACACACATACGTGTTTAGCAGATGTTATTGCAGGTGAAGTGAAACACTGCACCCTGTGCATATAACACAAAAACATTGATTTAATTTGATTTAGATGATTTTACTTGAATTCTGAAGCATTTATTTGGGCTGCAATCTGAGGTGCAGTTAACGCCAATGAACTTGTCCTCTGCAGCAGAGGTAACTCTGGGTCTTCCTTTCCTGTGGCGGTTCTCATGAGAGCCAGTTTTATCATAGCGCTTGATGGTTTTTGCGACTGCACTAAGACATTTTCTTCAAATGTTCCGCATTGACTGACCTTCATGTCTTAAAGTAATGACGGACTGTCGTTTCTCTTTGCTTATTTGAGCTGTTCTTGCCATAATATGGACTTGGTCTTTTACCAAAACAGGGCTTTCTTCTGTATACCACAACTGATTGGCTCAAACGCATGAAGGAAAGAAATTCCACAAATTAACATTTAACAAGGCACACCAGTTAATTGAAATTAATTCCAGGTGACTACCTCATGAAGCTGGTTGAGAGAATGCCAAGAGTGTGCAAAGCTGTCATCAAGGCAAAGGGTGGCTACTTTGAAGAATCTCAAATATAAAATATTTTGATTTGTTTCACACTTTTCTGGTTACTACATGATTCCATATCTGTTATTTCATATTTTTGATGTCTTCACTATTATTCTACATTGTAGAAAATAGTAAAAATGAAGAAAATCCCTTGAATGAGTAGGTGTGTCCAAACTTTTGACTGGTACTGTAGATATGGTCTCTCCAACCCTGTTCCTGGAGAGCTACGGTGTTGTAGGTTTTCACTCCAACAATGTTCCTGGAGAGCTACCGTGTTGTAGGTTTTCACTCCAACAATGTTCCTGGAGAGCTACTTGTAGGTTTTCAATCTAACCTCTAGCGCACCTGATTATAATTATTAGCTAATTGATTAACTAAATCAGTTTAGCTACAAATGGGGTTGGAGTGAAAACCTTTCGAGGGTTGTTCTCCAAGAACAGGGTTGGAGAGCCCCTGTACTCGATTAGTGTTTCCCAAACTTGTTCCTGGCCCCCTGGGTGCACATTTATTTTTTTGCCTAGCACTACACAGCTGATTCAAATAACCAATTAATCATCAAGCTTTGATTATTTGAATCAGCTGTGTAGTGCAAAAACTACAAGGCCCCCTGGACCGAGTTTTGGAAACTCTGTACTAGAGCAATAGGTCAATAGCATGTAGAATACATGTAAAATACAAATAATATGTCAATAGGAAAAAGTAACTAACTTCACCTCAAGCTGTTTATGACAGTACATTTCCTGTTCCAATTTGTATTTCCACATACACAGATGTGAAATAGGCATGATGGAAAGTCCCATGTGAGCATTACAATAACTTCACCCCTTAAGGGAACATCAGGGGCTTTCTCCAGTTGTAGTCACAGTGTGAATAGTGAAACTAGTGTAACGTTAGTATAGTGTGAGGGGAAAACATTGTTCGTCTTTCACATGGATGAATTAGCGTCACACTGTTTCTGCATTCGACAACACTACTCTCTCATTGCCTAACCAATATCTTTCACTTCCTCTAACATAGTGTGGTTTTGGTGTATTCAAATGAAATATATAACACTCTCTTTTCTTCCCTTATCATTCCCAGTGATGCTTGTACACCAACCTAAGTGACAGGACCGGTCACCCTGGTCAACTCCCCCTGTTGCTGTGGTCAAGTTACTGTTGTGGTCTGTCACAATGAACATCTCAGTAGAGGTGGCCAGAGGGGTCAACAATGCCACCCTGGAGATGCTGGTCAGTCCTGTGATGACCGTGGCTGTGCCTGTTATTTACCTGTCTGTGTTTGTGTGCAGTACCCCCTGCAACCTGCTGTCTCTGGTAGCGCTGCTCAACGTCCATTACAAACGCCACACTCCCACGTCTGTGTTTGCCATCAACCTGTCGCTGGCAGACCTGCTCTACAGCGCCTTCCTGCCCCTACAGGTGAGTCACTGACACTACAGGTAACACACATCGCATTCATAAGTGCCATGTACAAGGTTGTCTCTGACACTCTTTCCCCGGTTACAACTAATCTGCACTGTTATTGCTGTCACATGTTACTAAGTTTCTACAGAAACGTTTCCCTTCTAGTTGGACATAGCTAATATTTGATGACCACTAAGCCCGTCTCTCCCTCCCTCTCTCTCTCTCTCTCTCTCTCTCTCTCTCAGGTGTTGTACCACCTGTGGGGTAATGACTGGCCGTGGGGCGCTGCCCTCTGTGGCCTCACCACCACAGCCCTCAACTGCAACATGCATTGCTCCGTCCTCACTACCTGTGCCATCGCGCTTGAGCGCTACTGCGGTGTCGTACGCCCGCTACGCACCAAACACTGGCGCACCGCCCGGAGAGCCGCCATCGCCTGCGTCCTCATCTGGGCATTTGTTCTGATTACTCAGACGCCCTTGCTCCTCCGTGACCTCACCCTCCGGGTCGTCGAGCTGAACATCACGACCTGCTTCGATATACTGCCACGTAAACTGTTCATTCACCAATCAGTAGCCTATCTCTACTTCCTAGTGGTTCTGCTGATGTTCTACGTGTTGCCTTTAGTCGTCCTGGTTAGCTGTTACGTTGCCGTCGCCAGAGGCCTGCACAGGTCGTTGCCGACGGCAGCTGAAGGCAGTGACGGTAAGAGGGAAGTGTTGTCAAGGCGACGGGCTCAGACCACAGTCGCCTTAGCAACCCTGTGCTTTGTGGTGTGTTACTTACCAACCATCACCCTTCATGGCCTGCACGTAGTTTTCCACGCCCAGGGCAAGAGCCTGTACAGATACTATAAACTAGCGCTGAGCATCAACAGCCTCAACTGCTGCTTTGACCCGTTTGTGTACTACTTTGCATCGAGGGAGTTCCGTCTGGCTCTGAGGAGGCTGCTGGGGCGGTGTGTCCCACTGGGAGAGGGGGAGGAGCTTGGGACCTCTGAGCTGGTGTCCATGACTGGGGAACCTAGGGAATCTAAGGGCCACTACTAGGCTGTAGTTGATCACTAGATAGTCATGCTGGAATGGACAAAGTGTGCAAATGACCCAAACTGTAAATACAAAAAAAATCTACTTTGTTATTTTATGCACAGACCCTGTGCGGTCTTCATTATAAAGCTGTTTATGCAATTGTTGTCAATGCAAATTTTTATAGTTATTCTGACTTCATTCCGTTGACATTTATTATTAAATAAATCGTAGACATGCATAATCTTGGTATCAAGTGAGTTTATTACTTAGGCATTGATAAGTGCACAAAAAGGCAGACTAATTACACTACTGTAATATACTGACGTAACCAACACAAGAAATGCCTGTTTCAAAAGCCTGAATGCCAGTTAATGTTAAATGAATACGGACAGTCGAAATACACTACATTACAATGAAATAAATACAAGGAAATACATTCAGTGTAGGCCACTTTGAAAAGGATGGGCCAGTGGGGTCTGTTTTGTCTCTGAGAAATATTATTACATACTATACTTTATACAATTCTCCAACGGTTGAAACATCTTGTTTTTCATAACCTTCATCAGTGGCGACAACAACAACAACAACATGATCAGCATTCAATCATTTTAAGCTTCATAAATCATCGCCGCATTCGTCAGGTGTATAACTTGCGCTGCTACATTTAGAAGGTACAAGTTGCTACGTCGTCAAGCTTTTTACACCCCGGATCACATTTGAACCTATTCATCGCACCAAAGCTAACATACAAAAATGTAACAAACCTCCGAAGGAAAGCACATACACTAAAGCTTGGGTTTATGAATAGCGACGATGGCTCAAAAAAACATATTTCTTCACTCTGAGAAGCATTCTCATTCTCTCGGAACATTTTTCGTCGCAGTTGCTGAGAAAGGATAGGACGATGTATGCATACATACATAAAAATACACGATCGCACATACTAGATCATATGCTTGAGTATGTACATACCAAATAAAGCTATTCATGTACAGTATTTATCCTCATACACACTGAAGGACTGGCGTGTGTGATGTCACACCACGAGGAAGACAAAATATGGGCAAAATATGAATGTCTTTTCAAATTTAGCAGCAGGACGACTGATATCGCTGGTCAGATCATTTTCAGGAGGAGATTGTGTGCTTCACCAAATGTATCAGTCCATCACAGCAATATGGTTTGTGTTCATTTGAAATACCACCTCACTTTTTACAAAAAAAAAAAAAAAATTTTGTTGTTGAGTGCTTTCCTTTATTTGAGTGTTTTATGTTTCTCTTATTACGTTCTCATTGCAGTGGGTTCTAACCAATCAAATTATATTATGTGTATCGTTCCCAATTGTGCTCCAAAGCATCACAAACAGTCTAATGAAAGTGTTCTGTGCTTTTTAGACTGAACAATGAAAGCTTAAACTGACCACCTCCCCATACTCCATCTGTATGTAAGGACAGCGATGTGTTGTGTAAGATCTGCTCGTGGAACAGGAATCATTGAACATCAACAGTAACTATTTGAAGAAGAATATGTTAAAGTAACACATGACTGGATTAGTTTCCCTCAGACTTAATGTCCCTAAGAAGAGAATCCTTTCCAATTGTCTTCACACTACAAGTCAAATACACATACTTTCCTCTTTTCATACACAACATTTTACTTTATACCTTTCATGCATTCTCAAAGAAATAATGGTATTTCCCCCTTAATAGAGGTGTAAAGATGACCTCTAAAAGGGACAGCTGTGAATCAGTGTCTAGTTTATAAACAGAGCGATAGACAGATGGCTGGGTACAGCCAGTCTTAAACACTGTGAGCAGAGCAGGCAATGGTGTTAATATCGATTTCCTTTAAAGGCAGGCAATCACGGTGGGTAAGTGTCAGTGTTCTGTACAGGAGGACTGTATCCCTGTCCGTCTCTGCTGGCAGATCCCAATACAGCCCTCTATCCTCTCTAATTACCCTTCATTATCTCTCTATACAGTATCTCTAATTCCTCATCGCAGGCAGTGTAAAGAACGCATCTTCTTTGACGCAGATGCCAGGAATGAGATGATCTGAAGCCATACTACTGCTGTGTTCACTAGCATCTATCTAACTATTCCTTTTAGAAGTTGACCCCTATAGGGGTCAACATACGACTCCTATAGGAAAACAATAAACAATAAACTCAATCCCTTCTTGACAGATTCAACATTTCTGTAACCATCACAGCCAATTCAGGAAAAAGCACTGACCATGCAACTGGACATGAAACATGCCCATTAACTACTGAATGCCAATAATGTCAATACACTTCCAGAATTGACTGGTAATGAAATAAGTCCCATCCCAGTCCATCTCTGGTGAGCAGTGCCTTAGCTCCGTTTGACCAGAGGCCTCTCTTCTCTGACATGGTGCCTGGCGCTTCTCTTCTCGGCCCTCCCCTTCTCCCTCACCTTCCTCAGCCTGCGTGGGGGCGGTGTCCCCCTCGACTCACTGTCCTCCTGTGCACTGGACGTGTCCATTCCGTCCCGCTCCTCCGGGATATTGGGAATGGCCCCGCTGCTCCCGTCCAGAATGTTCCTCAGGTAGGGGTCTTCAGGGGTGCAGGTGGCGGTGGTGCCGCTCTCACTGCTGCTCAGGTCCTGCTCCTCGCTGTAGCGCCCTCTGCTGTGGTGGTGGAACGAGCCCCGCATGGAAGGCCTCTCTCGCTCCGCCTCCCTCACACTCTGCTGGGGCTCATTCATGTCCACGCCAGAGTCCAGGCTGGTGTCGTTGCTGCTGGGGGGCCGTGGGTGGCGTCCCTGGAGCTCTATGATGGAGTGGCGGACCGAAGCGGCTGGTTTCCCATCCAGGGAGACGAACCAGGCCCTGGGGTGAGGCGACGAGGCCTTGCCTCGGGTCAGCTCCAGGAGTGTACGCTCTGATATCCCCTGGAGTTCACTGGGGCCCCCCATCCCACTGCTGAAGGCCCTCATTCCAGCCGCCTCGTTCAGAGTACCGGGGACGGAAACGGAGGACTCCGGGAGGCTGCTGTAACGGCCCCACGCCCCAGGATTAGAGGCTGGGCCTTGGGGAGTGGTCTCCATGGCCTGGGGCTGGTCCTGGCCGCCCTGCTGGGGGTTGGCTCCCTGGGCATGGTGGGGGTTCTTAGGGAGGGTCTGGGTGTAGCTGTCATGACCGCCCTGCTCAGAGTGGGAGTGGGTGTCATAGGCTCCTCCGTTACGGGGGAAGGTGGCCGACTTGCAGCCTGATCCTTGCTGCTCCCCACCCTGGCAGCTGAAGCGCTCCCGGGCCTGGAGGTTGGCCACAGGCTGGTTGTAAAGGTGGAGCAGCTGAGCACCTCCACCCAGGTGGGCTCTGTTCCGCTCCTCTCTGGACCTCTCCCTCAGCCTGGCCACCTCCTCACTGTTGATGTAGTGGTGTGATGCCTGGGGTCCCTTGGCCCCGCTCCCCACATTTTCATACAGGAGGGCGGACCCACGCCCGGGGTCTTCCACATAGATGTTGTAGTTGGCTTTGTTGTGCCTGGGGGTGGAGGGGTCACACTGGACGCTGCGCGAGGCCAGGCCGTGGGCTCTGTCTCCGGGGTGGAAGAACATCATGGCATGGCCCTCCTCCATGTGGGTGGAGGTGGTCTGGTCCTTCTTCAGAGCGGACCGCTTCGAGAACCGTGCTCTCCTCCTCGGCCCACGAGAGGAACCTGAACCTCTGCAGATGACAGTCAACACAGCAGGTTGATTGAGAAGCAGAGAAGGTAGTCAATACCCAGTGGGTATTTTGGGGGATCTTTGTTATGTGTACGTTTAACTTCACATAATCAGCATTTGTGTCAACAATTAGTAGAACAATCCTGGCCATTCAAATGTTTTAAATTGTATAACTTACTGAAAACATTTTGTACAACCCCCTTCGCCCCACACACCCCCATCTGTGATATTTCCAGCTGCAGTTGACACACAATCAGTAACGTTAGTTAATTAGGTTGGTCTCTTACCCACATTGACACAGCAGCACAGCCAGAAACCCCAAGACTATAACCAGAGTCCCACCCAGTATTCCTACGAGCAGGTAGGTGTGGTAGGAGAGGAATTCCATTGAGCTGGCATGGCCCATATAACCTAGACAGGTACAGACAGAGATGAGTTGATTATATTATGTTGATTGTGGTCAATATGTTCTCCAGGAGAGTAAGCCATGTTTGAAGACAATACTGAGAGTGAGACTCCATCATTTAGTTCATTCGTAAGATTCAATTCATGAAAATTTTCATTTTGGACCGTTACAATAGTTATACCGTTGGAGGAGGGTAGGGGTGCAGCGATCCAGTAACCCAGGTGAGAAGCAATGTAGGTCCAGACCAGATGATCTCCAACCAACTTCACTATCCCCAGACCCTGGTTCTCCCAAGCACCTGGAGGACGAAACGTTGTGAGGAAAATGAATGAAGTAAAACTTGGAAGACACAGGCAGATACTTCCAGTTCCACAAAGTAAGTGAACACAGGAAGTATTTTGTAAACAAAGCTTTTGAACAAGTTACTAAGGTAGTTCCAGTCCTAGTCCTTCTGTTGCTCTAATAGCTATATTCGTAAAGAACAGGAAGGCCTGGACACTGTTCATGCTCCCAATTCACCTTTTTATTGACAACGTTTTGATCCAAACCGGATCTTCATCTTCGTTTTGACCAGACGAAGAGCCGGTTTGGATCGAAACAGTGTCAATAAAGAGGTGAATTGGGAGCATAAACAGTGTCCAGGCCTTCCTGTTCTTTACGAGTATTCTTTATTAACCCAGCGCCTGCTGTATGTTTTTAATGACGTGCGTATGACCACAAACTTCTCTAGTAGCTATATTCCCCACCTGTCTTGGTGTTGAAGTCCCAGGCAGGGAGGGTGTCCGAGGGCCTCAGGTTGGTGGTGTGTGCCAGGGGCAGGGAGATCTGGATGGGGCCTTTCACCTGGACCTCCTGACCACCAGAGTACAGCAGAGTGCTGACCGCTGCCATCGCCCGCAACTCAACACTCCTGAACACTGAACACACATACAACAGTGGAGGCTGCTGAGGGGAGGACGGCTCATAATAATGGCTGGAAGGGAGCAAATGGAATGGCATCAAACACATGGAAACCATGATGTATTTGATACCATTCCACTAATTCTGCTCCAGCCATTACCACGAGCCCGTCCTCCCCAATTAAGTTGCCACCAACCTCCTGTGACATACAAACACACGGGAGAGAATTACAACATGTCCAACGTTTAAAAATATGCAGGCTCTACAAACACTACAACATTAAAGAGGAATAGTTTTCAGCAAATCAACAGCTACTTCAGCTCAGAATCTTGAAGTATTCATCAATCTTGGAAGTGTTCAATGCTTACTTCCATTTATCAATACCACCTCACATGACCATTAGTTGGTGCACTGCACTCCATGTATTCGATTTGCTGAGCCCACCTGACTTGTTGTGAATGATGCCTGGGGTGCAGTTGACACAGTCCTTGCCTAGGTGGCGCTGTGGCACGGTCAGGTAGGCCATCACTGTGGAGGTGTTACTGCCATCTGAGAGCATCAGGTGACTCTTGGGGAACTGAACGCTGGGCTGGTAGGAGATGTCTGTGGAAATAAGAAGAAAAAGACCTGATGGAGTTCATTCCCTCTACCAAAGCACTTCTGCCACAGTAGACTAAAATTGTTCAAAGAGTAAGATGTTGCATCACATTTAGGGTTATGTTGAAGTGACAGTTTCCAGATGTGTGCACATACCAGGTAACTTCCCAGTGATGAGCACGGAGTCGTCAAACAGCCAGATGTTGCCTTGGTTTTGAGGGAGCAGCGATAAGGTCACTGAGGAGAATACTGTATACACATGAGGTCAGGTCAGGTGACATTCCAGTCAGGAAATCACTAGACACTATTGAGATGTACCTTCAAAAGGGTCCCTTTGTAGTGTCATGTTCCTGTACTTCTACAAAGACACCAGTAGATGGCGACATTGAAAAGGGCTTTTTATGGTCCTGCGTGTAAGACTAGAGAGAAGGGAAGTGGCTTTTGATGACGCTGAGCATAGCTTGTACCACCAGTCACCTCTCCCTCAGTTCTTTCTTTGCCCCTCTCTCTTTATCTTTCTCTGTTCTCTCTCTCTCTTTATCTTTCTCTGTTCTCTCTCTTTCTTTCTCTCCTTTGCTCTGCCTTATTCAAGAGAGAGAGATAGAGACAGAGATAGAGAGAGAGTGTGAGAGAGAGAGAGAGAGAGAGAGAGACAGAGACAGAGAGAGACAGAGAGACAGAGAGAGACAGCAGCCCTAAGAGCAGCAGTCTCCTCTTACTAAATACAGCATGTCTAAATGGTGGTCAGAGTCCCCTTAACATCTTATTCAATACAGCTGCAATTAGCTGACACTAGATATGACATGGCATTATGGTGTTACATTTCAGCACAAAACGCTTGCCTCAGACTCGCTGGCTACACGTTCTATACATTGTGAGTGCATCCTGCTTCTGAGAGTAAGAAATCAATACAATTAATGCAGTGTACGGCATTAAATTGTGCTTTGCTCCAACGCAAAAACAAAAACAAACACTGATGCTAATGTGCTATGTGACACAGTAGGCAAACACCTTATTTTGCTAATTGTGTCAAATCAATGCTTTAAAGGGAAAGGAAACAAACAGCTATATCATTTAGTAGTTTGGGTGAACTATCCCAGTTTAAACTCTAGAATTTAGCCACACGCGACACCTATAGGTCAGCTGGTTGGGTGCTTCTCAGGGACTACTCCAGGTGGGGCCAGACTGTCACAGTGCTACTCACTAGGTCTCTTGGTGGTTCTCCAGGGTAACGGGGTGAGGACGTATCCCTCCATGCTAGCTACAATGGTGAGGCTGAGTCCCAGGCTGTAGGGGACCCTGAGCAGCACCTCTCCCTTCTCCCCAGTCAGGGCCTGGCTACTCAGGGTGTGGTTGACAAACACCCCCACCTGGGCCCCGCCCAGGCGCCGCCGGGTCACCTGATCCTTCACCAGGACCCTCAAGGCAAAGAGCGGCTCTGGGGAGACACAGGAAACAGGAAGTGAAACACAGGAAGTGAGGCAGTTTGTGTATTGCAATGACAAAGTAATATTAAACCTTTGTTTGTATGGCTGATTTTCTACACTAGAATTGCAGAACACTAATGTATGTTCATAGAATGTACCAGTGCAGAACACAGCCTTTGAGGTGGAACAAATCATTTACAAAGCCACATAAGACAAGACTACACTAAAAGACCAAGGAGGTGCATTTAAAGGTGTTTTCGAAGGTTTATCTGAAGGTGTATGCCGGTGTGTGGCTTTGTGAATGCAGGGATCCCATTTAAACAGTCTCTCCTCAGATTCAGTGGCAGCTCTATGAATTATCTCAGGAACCTTAACTGCACATGAAAATGTGATGAGAGCTGAATCTGTGAGAGGTAATGAAAAATAGATCAAAGTGCTGTAGCATCTGTGAGAGGCCTTGTGCGGTGTCAGACGACGTTCCCTCCCCTACAACACACACACACACACACACACACACACACACACACACACACACACACACACACACACACACACACACACACACACACACACACACACACACACACAGAGATGCTATAGGCCAGGCCCTATTTAGCATACAAGGCTGCCCGGACAAAACTGCTTCACAACAGCAACAATGAGGAAATGTAGCCTATTTATAGACTACAATGTATTTACTAATCTAATCTGATCATTGCTACTCATGATAATAACTCTAACTAATATGATGAGGCTTAGTCAATTAAATAAAGGACTTCTGAAACAAGGCAATGGTGAAAAAGATATGGTGCGAATGTGCTGTACTAAAGGATTAAAACCCTGATCATTACAAGCACAGTTTCACACTGGCCATACTGATAATCCCCTAATCTCGAAAACCTTCAAATGAAATCATAACACTAAATCCGATTAGGTGCCAGGGGAATCTGAGGGGACAGACTATTAGATTGCAGTGAAAGTCATAAATCTTAGTAAGATACTTTATATTGAATGCGTAGGATACTCTACAATACGTGAAGACAACGTTGGTAAAACCGGTGTGCATAGGTTTACTGATAACGGTTCAATCATTGTGTACATTGTTTTAAAACATCATTGTATTCCTGCGAGTCATTTGTATGTATTATTGTTGTAGCCTATGTTGAGTGAGATAAATACACAAAATATCATATAGGTTAATATCATCATCCTATATCGTCCTATATGATATTATCAATGAGAAATTATTATCAGTTCCGTTATCATGCCCAATGTTTTATTCTCTCCACACTGAACATTTTCTCCCCACCATTTTAACATGCTGGACAGGCCCTCAAACCCGCAGCCCAACCCAAATATACGGCAAACATGTCCTGTACCTGGTGTTAGGACAGACGGAGTCTGAACCTGAGAAAGAGCCGTCTGGCCGGTGATGGCTCCGTCTGGGACAGTGGCGATGGCATTGTCCTCCGCAGTCAGCAGCGTGATTAGGCCGCCGAGGACACCACCCCCAGGCGCCGCCCTCACGACACCACCCCCGCAGGAGATCACAACCAGCGAGAAAAGCAGGTACAGGCGGTCCGCAGGCATGGCGAGAGGGAGCCGCGAACCAAAGACATAACTGCGCGAAATGAGACAGAGAAGGAGGAATGGAGGCCTAGTCTCGCCGCTTTCTTTGTCATGGAAACCTCATGGTGGAACGGAGGCAGGTAACCTAAGTATGCACAGAAAGCAGGCAGGCTGGTGGTGTTGACGCGCTGGTGCTGATGCTGTGTTTTCGGGGCGTACAACAACAGAGACGGGAGATGGTGCTGTTACATCATAGATACAACTCTACAATGCCCTCTGTCGGAAATGTATTTTTGTACATAAACAAAAAGATGGTAGCCTACACGTTATAAATTGATGCCAATTAAAGCCACACTCTGTCAGATGCGCACAATCAAATTGTGCCCAACGAGCGGAACAATTTAAATAGAGCAAATAGATCCCATGACATTTTCACATGCAAATAGCAGAATATTTATTTATATGTAATGTCTCTATTGCGCAGGGAATGATTTTCCATGACTGCAACATTACCTTAGAACAATATTATTTGAAGATATAGCCTAACCTACATTGTATACAAATGTATTTTATGAGGAAAAACATATCCCTAAACATTGGAGTAGGGGCTCCCGAGTGGCGCAGCGGTCTAAGGCAGCATTGGATCTCAGGGCTTGAGGCGTAACTGCGCGAAATGAGACAGAGAAGGAGGAATGGAGGCCTAGTCTCGCCGCTTTCTTTGACAAACACCCTGGTTCAATTCCAGGCTGCATCACTACCGGCCCTGATTGGGAGTCCCGTATAGCTGCGCACAATTGGCCTAGTGTTGTCAGGGTTTGGCCGGTGTAGGCCATCATTGTAAATAAGCAGTTGTTCTTAACTGACTTGCCTAGTTAAATAGCCCAGGTCCTTCATTTTTTGATGCCTTTTCTCAGAACTGAGTCTAAGAAAAAAATGTGTTCATATCTGTGGGGGAAATCGAAAGAGGCCATTAATATTTTATTTGAAGCACCACAATTCTAGAAAGATAACCTGCATTTACCTGTCTTGGTTTAGCCTGGTAACAGTTGAAGAATTGACCACTAAGTGGCGACATTGTATCGTTTCCCAACACTGAGGCAAGCAAGATGGTTGAACTTGAGTTCCAAATCTATCTTCACAAGAGAGCAGGGTCAAGCTCAACGAGAAAAAGCCGTATCAGAATCTTTTCTTTTTCAATAATGGACTAGTAGGCCTAGAAAAGGTGATACCATCTCAATCAGTGTCAGAACTATGGCCAATTTCACCCTCTCCTCATATATGGAACCAGTTAAGATTTAAAGAAGTCTATTCTAATATTCTGTGTGTTGTTTTGTTATTGTTGTCATTTAGCAGACCATCTTATCCAGAGCGAATTACAGGAGCAATTAGGTTTAAGTCCCTTGCTCAAGGGCTCATCGATAGATTTCTCCCCTAGTCGGCTCGGGGGTTCGAATCAGCGACTTTTCAGTTATTGGCCCAGCACTCTTAACTGCTAGGCCACCTTCCATCTTAAGGAGACAGCCCACTAGAGGGAAGACTGGATGAACATCCACAAAATCCCAGTCTCTTCTCCTTTTAGAATCTCTCCCAGTGTGCTGCCTTCCTCTTCTGATTGAGGGATTGTGTCCCAAATGGCGCCCTGTTCCCTATATAGTGCACTACTTTTGACCAGGGCACATAGGGTCCCATATGTAGTGCACTATATAGGGAATAGGGTGCCAACAGTGTGCCATTTGCGACAGAACCAGGCAGTGTCATGTCCGTCCACAACAGTAGCCTAATCAGTGAAGAGGATGGCAGTTAAACAACTATTATGGGTTAAATGAATAGCTTCTCCAAATGGCTCAGTGATTCATGTTTTTAATGTCCCTCTCTCCCAGTTGCAAATTGCTTTGAATGGGACATATTCGATGAAATACATTTCTTTCAGATATGAACGATCCAGGGGGGATATTTGTATTTTCTAAACAATGCATAGCATAGCATAGCACTCTGTCATTATTGTGGAAACACAGTCCTGTTTGATAAATAGCACCAAGGTAGTTCTGCTGATGCTGATATTGTTGTTGTTGGGGACATTGGAACTTTTTTTTAGCTCATTCAGCAGTGAGGACCATGATATTTATGGGCTATAACTTGGACTATAAATGTTATGCTACTATAAACCAAAAAGGATTTGCTCATACAGTTCAGGTCCTTTAGACTAATTGACAGTGTTAAAGGAACTTAAATCAGAACCACAAGGGGTTTCCAGTACAACATGCTGCAACATTGTGTAGGTCTATAGTGTGTGTATGGTCCATGATGTACGACCATGACACTCTCAAAAGAAAGCCAGGACTGTCAACAACCACAGCAATATTCTCCCCTTGTCCCCCCCACAATCTCCCTCCCTTAACTCCTAACCACGCCTTTATCCCCATTGAACAAATCCAAGCTGCCTCTGCCTCACCTCCCCTCTATATCTGTCTGATGAATGGCTTTCCCCTCCACTGGCTTTAATGGGTTGCTGTGGGCCTGCTGCAGTCCAGACTGGGCCCAGGCTCTGAGGCTCTGAGGCCAACGCTACGTGTCCTCTTATCTGTGCTGCGGAGAATCTAAATGGCTGTTTAGATGATGGATACAGACACATAACCTGAATACTGATAAAGAAAAAACACCCCACATTACCCATTATTCCCTTTAGGCCATAGTGTTACAGATGGAAGTTGTCTGTCATGAATCATCTTAAAGTCATGCTGGTCACCACCATGTTTGGTTTTACCATTGGGTGTATCATACTGCATTTGAGGTTGGTTAAAATAATATGATTTTGTATGTGTGTGTCCTAGAGGTGCCAGTCCTTAATATACCATAGTGGTATCTTGTTATTTCCTCTATTGGAAAGCCAGAGGCAAAGTCGTTACAGACTGTGTATTGGATGATAAATAAAGGGTTGATCAATACGGATGTCACCACAGTGCTGAAAAACTGACAACCCAGTCTCACCACAGTGCTGAATAACTGACAACCCAGTCTCACCACAGTGCTGAATAACTGACAACCCAGTCTCACCACAGTGCTGAATAACTGACAACCCAGTCTCACAGCCGTGCTGAATAACTGACAACCCAGTCTCACAGCCGTGCTGAATAACTGACAACCCAGTCTCACAGCCGTGCTGAATAACTGACAACCCAGTCTCATAGGCGTGCTGAAAACTGACAACCCAGTCTCACCACAGTGCTGAATAACTTACAACCCAGTCTCACCACAGTGCTGAATAACTGACAACCCAGTCTCACCACAGTGCTAAATAACTGACAACCCAGTCTCACAGCCGTGCTGAATAACTGACAACCCAGTCTCACAGCCGTGCTGAATAACTTACAACCCAGTCTCACCACAGTGCTGAATAACTGACAACCCAGTCTCACCACAGTGCTGAATAACTGACAACCCAGTCTCACCACAGTGCTGAATAACTGACAACCCAGTCTCACAGCCGTGCTGAATAACTGACAACCCAGTCTCACAGCCGTGCTGAATAACTGACAACCCAGTCTCACAGCCGTGCTGAATAACTGACAACCCAGTCTCATAGGCGTGCTGAAAACTGACAACCCAGTCTCACCACAGTGCTGAATAACTGACAACCCAGTCTCACAGCAGTGCTGAATAACTGACAACCCAGTCTAACCACAGTGCTGAATAACTGACAACCCAGTCTCACAGCAGTGCTGAATAACTGACAACCCAGTCTCACAGCAGTGCTGAATAACTGACAACCCAGTCTCACAGCAGTGCTGAATAACTGACAACCCAGTCTATCCACAGTGCTGAATAACTGACAACCCACTCTCACAGCAGTGCTGAATAACTGTCAACCCAGTCTCACAGCAGTGCTGAATAACTGACAACTCAGTCTCACCACAGTGGTGAATAACTGACAACCCAGTCTCACCACAGTTCTGAATAACTGACAACCCAGTCTCACAACAGTGCTGAATAACTGACAACTCAGTCTCACCAGAGTGCTGAATAACTGACAACCCAGTCTAACCACAGTGCTGAATAACTGACAACCCAGTCTCACCACAGTGCTGAATAACTGACAACCCGGTCTAACTACAGTGCTGAATAACTGACAACCCAGTCTCACAACAGTGCTGAATAACTGACAACTCAGTCTCACCAGAGTGCTGAATAACTGACAACCCAGTCTAACCACAGTGCTGAATAACTGACAACCCACTCTCACAGCAGTGCTGAATAACTGACAACCCAGTCTAACCACAGTGCTGAATAACTGACAACCCAGTCTCACAGCAGTGCTGAATAACTGACAACCCAGTCTCACAGCAGTGCTGAATAACTGACAACCCAGTCTCACAGAAGTGCTGAATAACTGATAACCCAGTCTAACCACAGTGCTGAATAACTGACAACCCACTCTCACAGCAGTGCTGAATAACTGTCAACCCAGTCTCACAGCAGTGTTGAATAACTGACAACTCAGTCTCACCACAGTGGTGAATAACTGACAACCCAGTCTCACCACAGTTCTGAATAACTGACAACCCAGTCTCACAACAGTGCTGAATAACTGACAACTCAGTCTCACCACAGTGCTGAATAACTGACAACCCAGTCTAACCACAGTACTGAATAACTGACAACCCAGTCTATCCACAGTGCTGAATTACTGACAACCCAGTCTCACCACAGTGCTGAATAACTGACAACCCAGTATAACCACAGTGCTGAATAACTGACAACCCAGTCTCACAGCAGTGCTGAATAACTGTCAACCCAGTCTCACAGCAGTGCTGAATAACTGACAACTCAGTCTCACCACAGTGGTGAATAACTGACAA
This sequence comes from Oncorhynchus clarkii lewisi, assembly GCF_045791955.1. Lineage (NCBI taxonomy): Eukaryota > Metazoa > Chordata > Actinopteri > Salmoniformes > Salmonidae > Oncorhynchus > Oncorhynchus clarkii. Next base: position 14,207,237 of record NC_092164.1, on the reverse strand, counting down.
CCCAGTCTCACCACAGTTCTGAATAACTGACAACCCAGTCTCACAACAGTGCTGAATAACTGACAACTCAGTCTCACCAGAGTGCTGAATAACTGACAACCCAGTCTAACCACAGTGCTGAATAACTGACAACCCAGTCTCACCACAGTGCTGAATAACTGACAACCCAGTCTAACCACAGTGCTGAATAACTGACAACCCAGTCTCACAGCAGTGCTGAATAACTGTCAACCCAGTCTCACAGCAGTGCTGAATAACTGACAACTCAGTCTCACCACAGTGGTGAATAACTGACAACCCAGTCTCACCACAGTTCTGAATAACTGACAACCCAGTCTCACAACAGTGCTGAATAACTGACAACTCAGTCTCACCACAGTGCTGAATAACTGACAACCCAGTCTCACAACAGTGCTGAATAACTGACAACTCAGTCTCACCACAGTGCTGAATAACTGACAACCCAGTCTAACCACAGTGCTGAATAACTGACAATCCAGTCTCACCACAGTGCTGAATAACTGACAACCCAGTCTCACAACAGTGCTGAATAACTGACAACTCAGTCTCACCACAGTGCTGAATAACTGACAACCCAGTCTAACCACAGTGCTGAATAACTGACAACCCAGTCTCACCACAGTGCTGAATAACTGACAACCCAGTCTAACCACAGTGCTGAATAACTGACAACCCAGTCTCACAGCAGTGCTGAATAACTGACAACCCAGTCTAACCACAGTGCTGATTAACTGACAACCCAGTCTCACAGCAGTGCTGAATAACTGTCAACCCAGTCTCACAGCAGTGCTGAATAACTGACAACTCAGTCTCACCACAGTGGTGAATAACTGACAACCCAGTCTCACCACAGTTCTGAATAACTGACAACCCAGTCTCACAACAGTGCTGAATAACTGACAACTCAGTCTCACCACAGTGCTGAATAACTGACAACCCAGTCTAACCACAGTGCTGAATAACTGACAATCCAGTCTCACCACAGTGCTGAATAACTGACAACCCAGTCTCACAACAGTGCTGAATAACTGACAACTCAGTCTCACCACAGTGCTGAATAACTGACAACCCAGTCTAACCACAGTGCTGAATAACTGACAACCCAGTCTCACCACAGTGCTGAATAACTGACAACCCAGTCTAACCACAGTGCTGAATAACTGACAACCCAGTCTCACAGCAGTGCTGAATAACTGACAACCCAGTCTAACCACAGTGCTGATTAACTGACAACCCAGTCTCACAGCAGTACTGAATAACTGACAACCCAGTCTCACAGCAGTGCTGAATAACTGACAACCCAGTCTCACCACAGTTCTGAATAACTGACAACCCAGTCTCACAACAGTGCTGAATAACTGACAACCCACTCTCACAGCAGTGCTGAATAACTGTCAACCCAGTCTCACAGCAGTGCTGAATAACTGACAACTCAGTCTCACCACAGTGGTGAATAACTGACAACCCAGTCTCACCACAGTTCTGAATAACTGACAACCCAGTCTCACAACAGTGCTGAATAACTGACAACCCAGTCTCACAGCAGTGCTGAATAACTGACAACCCAGTCTCACAGCAGTGCTGAATAACTGATAACCCAGTCTAGCCACAGTGCTGAATAACTGACAACCCACTCTCACAGCAGTGCTGAATAACTGTCAACCCAGTCTCACCACAGTGCTGAATAACTGACAACTCAGTCTCACCACAGTGCTGAATAACTGACAACTCAGTCTCACCACAGTGCTGAATAACTGACAACCCAGTCTCACAGCAGTGCTGAATAACTGACAACCCAGTCTCACAGCAGTGCTGAATAACTGATAACCCAGTCTAGCCACAGTGCTGAATAACTGACAACCCACTCTCACAGCAGTGCTGAATAACTGTCAACCCAGTCTCACAGCAGTGCTGAATAACTGACAACTCAGTCTCACCACAGTGGTGAATAACTGACAACCCAGTCTCACCACAGTTCTGAATAACTGACAACCCAGTCTCACAACAGTGCTGAATAACTGACAACCCAGTCTCACCACAGTGCTGAATAACTGACAACCCAGTCTAACCACAGTGCTGAATAACTGACAACCCAGTCTCACAACAGTGGTGAATAACTCACAACCCAGTCTCACCACAGTGCTGAATAACTGACAACCCAGTCTCACAACAGTGGTGAATAACTCACAACCCAGTCTCACCACAGTGCTGAATAACTGACAACCCAGTCTCACAACAGTGGTGAATAACTCACAACCCAGTCTCACAACAGTGCTGAATAACTGACAACCCAGTCTCACCACAGTGGTGAATAACTGACAACCCAGTCTAACCACAGTGCTAAATAACTGACAACCCAGTCTCACAACAGTGGTGAATAACTCACAACCCAGTCTCACCACAGTGCTGAATAACTGACAACCCAGTCAAACCACAGTGGTGAATAACTCACAACCCAGTCTCACCACAGTGCTGAATAACTGACAACCCAGTCTCTCAGCAGGAGGGGAACTAAAAAGTCAGTTGTCCTTTATCAGATCAGAGCCGATGCAAATCTCATTTGACATTTTAGATGTTGATTATTCCTATCTGTTGATGTGCGTTAATGTGCGTTGAAGTGAGTCATGCTGGGGGAATGGAATGGTAATGAACGCTGTCTTATCGACGTATTAATGGATTGAATACGACAAGGGTTGATTGGTGGTTCTAGAAAACTGAAATGTACATTTTAGATTCATCCATCTGTCAAACTTTGGCAGACTTTTCAAATAAGTGTTTGAGTGAACACCTAACTGTTCATGAAACTTATTATCAGAAGTTTATGGAACAAATATGTTAAATAGACAGAAATAAAAAGAGCTGGAAAGAGAGAGGGATTGGGCTGTTTTGGTCTCTCTGAACTGGGTCCTGTCACCACTTAAGACCAATGAAAACTGCTCCTCACCTCTCTGGGCAGGAAAGTCATCCAATCAAAACAAGGTCCACTTTTACTCAAGTGGGAGAGAGAACAGATTTGAATCTTGGCGAGAATTGAACCCGTCACAGTGATCCGTGAAGGTGAGGCGTTATGGAATAACTCTGACTGATGAAGATGAGAGAGAAAGAGAGAGAGAGAGAGACAGGGACAGGGACAGAGAGAGAAATATAGATAGACTAGAGAGAAAAAGAGAGACAGAGAGAGAGAAAGAGAAAGAGAGACAGAGAGAGAGAGAGAGAGAGAGAGAAAGAGAAAGAGAAATAGAAAGAGAAAGAGAAAGAGAAAGAGAAAGAGAAAGAGAGACAGAGAGAGAGAGACAGGGTCAGAGAAATAGAGAAAGAAATAGATAAGACAAGAGACAGGACGGGATACAGAGACAAAGACAGAGATGAAGAGATAAAGAAAGAGAGAAAGACAGAGCGTGAGAGAAAGAGAGAGTGAGCGAGAGAGAGAAGGTCAAGTTATCAGTGTAGGAGCGTAGTGCCGGTGTGAACACAGACCAGTTAAAGGTCAGGATCGCTTGTTGCTGTTAGTTGTCTGGGAATGTGTCTGCGATATGAGACAAGCATTTGTGACACATTGTCAGGGAGATACACCCTAACAAACCTGGACAGGGTTTACAGGCCTCAGTCAATGCTAAATTAAACCAACACTCAGTCTGACAATATACTGTGTCTTACATTTGAGTCATTTACCAGACGCTGTTATCCAGAGCAACTTACAGGAGCAATTAGGGTTAAGGTGCCTTGCTCAAGTGCACAGATGCACAGATGTTTCACTTAGTCAGCTCAGGGATTTGAACCAGCAACCTTTCGTTCACTGGCCCAACACTCTTAACCGCTAGGGTTTACTGTAACCTTGTGAAAAGTCCCAGACCGTCATCTCAAATGAGGTAAGCATACTGTAACACATCTGTGCTAAGAAACTCTTAACCTTGTACCCAGGTTCAAGTCCTACCAGAGAACGAGAGAGCCGGCTTGTGGATGAGATGAAGAACCACTGGCTGTGAATAACTACAGGGGAGAGCGCTCTGAAAGCATTCCACTTTCCCTCCACTCCCCTCCTGTTCTCCAGGTGACAGGAGAGGAGGAGTATAGGAGGAGTCATTGAATTAAATGAGTAACCTTATGGTGGTGTATGAACTGTGACCACAATAGTTCATAAGGAGTGGACTGTGTGTGAACCTTGCTTCTCATAGCAGAGGTCAGAGGTCAGCCTCAGAGGTGACTTCATTCACAGACGCTGCCCAGAGAGAACTATTCGCCTCCCAAAGTAACGCAGAACTAGAGGTGACAGATTATGAAAAGCAAATGTATTTCTTGTCTTTGTGAACTATTTTGAAATGCCCAAAACAGGGGAATTTGAAGGACGTGCACAAATTAAGCTTATCTGAACATAAGTCCACAACGGGTAGGACAAGCAGAAAATCAGGTTGGTCACAGCTGTCAGACCAAATAGATATGACAAGCATGACTTTTTTTTGCACAAAAGCATCATTGCCTTTCCAGGCCACTTTTGCACCAGCTCTGGTGTAGCAATGAAAGTACTGTAGAACTTTCATTGCGTTGAAAACATGTATCCCTGATGAAGACCTTTGGGTCAAGACTTCGCACAAACAATGGGAGCATTCAGCAGTGTGTGGTTATTACTTATTTCCTGCTTTTTATTTAAGGCAAGTCAGTTAAGAACAAATTCGTATTTACAATGACAGCCTACCCCGGCTAAACCCTCCCCTAATCCGGACGACGCTGGGCCAATTGTGCATCACATTATGGGACTCCCGTTCACAGCCGGTTGTGATACTGCCCGGGATCAAACCCGGGTCTGTAGTGATGCAGCTAGCACTGCGATGCAGTACCTTAGACTGCTGCGCCACTCAGGATCCCGTATGCATGTACTCATGGGACCAGCCTGTTACCACTCAGGGCTTATTCTACTTCTATGAAGTCGAGAGGTCAATCCCTGACAAATAAATCCACATTTTCAAAATCAGCCAGGAGTCACAGTTGTCTGACAACGTCACGAAAATGATGTGCATACAGCAATGAGGCAGAAGGCCGTGTGGTCAGATAGCTGTAGCAACAATGACAAGAAGCTGCCATGTAGGGAATCGATGAGGACAGGGAGTACTTCTCAATGTTCCCCTAATCTCAGAGGAATGGGTAGTGATACACAGTGGTGAGAACTATGGAGAAGGATACAACTCACCTACTGTTTGTGTGTATGTATGTGCGTAGGATATCTACTGTTTGTGTGAAAGTATGTGCGTAATTAAGGGGCATGGTATAACATGGATGTCTTTGTATTCTTGACTGTTGAACGTTCTCTGAATAAACTGTACTAACCTTTTGCATAAGCAGAGTCTTTCACTAATCATTATTATACCCATGGTCTTACAAACCTCGGGGATTGGTCAGAGCTATTGATTGATAGTTATTATCATTGGGATTGAAAATTCTCATGACACTAACCTCCTGACAAATGTATGACCACATTAGAGACACATATTTCCCACAGATCACACAGGCCCACAAATAATTTGAAAACAAATCAAACATTGATAATCTCTCATATCTGTTAGGTGAAACACTGCAATGTGAAATGTGTGGCCCGTTGCCATGAGAAAAGGGCAGGAAGTGGAGCACAAACAACATTTTAAATACCACCAATATTTATCTGTTTATCTTCCCCCACTATTCGTACTAAAACAATTTGCACATTGCTAAAACACTGTTCGTAACTGATAACATAACACTAGGAATGTCTTTATCTTTTTCAAACCCCTTTGAGTGCAATCTTTACTTTCAAATGTTTTGTTGTTGATGTTGTTACATTTGTTTCTTCTCACTTTTGTTTATTATTTATTTCACTTGCTCTAGCAATGTAAACAGATGTTTCCCATGCCAATAAAGCCCCTTCGAATTGAACTGAGAGAGAGAGAGAGAGAGACAGAGACAGGAAGACAGAGGGACAGAGAGAGGGGGGGGGGGCTTAGGTGCGTTCAACAAGGGAAATAGTTTGCGACAGCTGGCTAACATTAGCTAACATATTCCATTTGTTTTGTGCTAGCCGCGACCGTCAGAGAAGGTAGTGTGCAGCGAACGTAGGTGTCAGTTTCAGGTCTAAACTGCCGCCAAAAAGAATCAAGTGGCTATGTAGACTTTCTACTATATTTTGAAGTCATTTCCAGTTTGAATATAGACTCTAAAAAGCTACAGTAATCCTTAAAAAAAGTAGCTGTGTGATGTTTCACTGGAACATATTGGAATGTTCATGAAATTGTTACCCTGGCAACACGTTTGCGCGCAAACAAAAGCCTTGTTGGACGCGCCTCTGGTCACTTGTAGTTCTGTACTAGGTATTGAAGATGTTGGGTTGCCATGACATCAGAGAAAATCTAGAATATTCACTGTCATTATTTACTGGCCTGGTTTAGGTGATGGACAATAGAGTAAAGCCTGCATCACAACATGTCCCTTTTACCATCTGTCATGTGTGTACAGACCCATATGGTTGACTGTTGATAGACTGGTTGTGAATGATGTACTAAACCTGAAATAGGTTCAACAAAGGTTAAATAGCTTGCTTCTATTATAATGATAGCATACTGACTCTGCTCTCCCTGTGGAATCCGTCCTCTGCTCTCTCCTAGGGGTCTATCCACTATCCAGTGTCTTAAGGAAATGGAGAGACATCATGGCCAGGTTGAAATATGGACCTGATGGCAATAAGAGACAGATCATTAGATCCCCAGTGATAAGTGGCTCTGTACTGCTCCAGGCTACTGCTTCAGGGTCTAGTTGTGTAAGTAGCTGTGCAAAAAGCCTCCATATCTCTCTGCCTACACTCTTTAAAAAAAAAGGTGCTATCTAGAACCTAAAAAAAGGTTCTGCAGCTGTCCCCATAGGAGAACCCTTTGAAGAACCCTTTTTAGTTCCAGGTAGAACCTTTTTGAGCTCCATGTAGATCCCTTTACACAGAGGCTTCTACACGGAACCCAAAATAGTTCTACATGGAACCAAAAAGGTTCTCCTATGGGGACAGCCGAACAACACTTCTGGAACCCTTTTTTCTAAGAGTACTCAAGTAGGTCTCTGACCTTTACCTGTGTGCACTGCACACCCTTTGCAATGTGTAGTCTGCCAAGTTCATCTACATTCATGAAAGCAAGGATGTTGATGGAAAACCTCATTGCTTGCCAGTGAATGAAGCAACAATCAATGGACAAATTGTTTATTTTTAATTTTAGGACCCAGGGCAATAATTTGAGTGCAACAGAACTTGAATAAAATAAACGTCTCATGTCCTCATTGGGCGTTGTGGTATTCCGTGCTCTGCGCCGCTAGCCTGCTACCTAAATGAATAAGGTTAACATCTTGGTGTTTTCCATTCAGTGAAAGTTATTGCTCATATGGGTGTGAATGTGGGATTGGGAGTGGCTGTTCTGGAGTGAATTAGAGACACTGCACAATCTTTCAGAGGCGAGCCAGACAAAGCTGGAATTCACTGCAAGGAGAAATGATCCCACCTTTCTCTGTGATTTAGCTCGGGCAACCAGATGAAATGCATATCTTCAATCATGCACGTCGGCTGCAATGGAGATAATATTTTTGAGAACACACCTTGAACTCTCCTGATCTACTGTTGATATCGTTATGCTAGAAACCTGCAGATTTATGATACGTCTCTGCACAGCTAACACTTAGTTTATCTCAATTGACACATTCTTAAAGCCATTTTACACCAAGGTGCAGCCCTTTATCCATGTCGACGTATGACACTCAGTATTCAGAAAGGGTCTTCAAAATCAATATATCATCTTTTTACTCTCTCCTTAGCAAAAGTTCATAAACATGTCTTCAGTATTTGGTGGAAAGTCTATTATGTGGAACACAGGCATCATTAGTGTGTGTGTGTGTGTGTGTGTCTGTGTGTGTGTGTGTGTGTGTGTGTGTGTGTGTGTGTGTGTGTGTGTGTGTGTGTGTGTGTGTGTGTGTGTGTGTCAATATGAGGACTGGCCACCCCTCATAGCCTGGTTCCTCTCTAGGTTTCTTCCTAGGTTTTGGCCTTTCTAGGGAGTTTTTCCTAGCCACCGTGCTTCTACACCTGCATTGCTTGCTGTTTGGGGTTTTAGGCTGGGTTTCTGAACAGCACTTTGAGATATCAGCTGATGTAAGAAGGGCTATATAAATCAATTTGATTTGATTTGTACATACACATATGCATGCCCTGTGGGAATTCTATGAAAACGGCACCTTAAAATACAGTACTTTGTCCCTTCTAAGGCCCCAAACCACCTATGAAGCTAGCAGAATTCAACTTTTTAAAAAGATGGGGGCACCCTTCCACGTTACCAACAGAAACAGATGGAGCTCCGACAGGGAGAAATGCACTTGGCTACTGTGAAACGACACGAGTGTTCCCAACCATCTGTAGCAGATGTCCAACATGGAGGATGGAGCACAGAGGTCTGTATACCTGGAAAAGCCAGATGGGCATTTGGGTCTGGCCCTGTCTATCTGTTCTAGGATGAACCAGGAGGACAGGACTAATGTTCACTACGGCGCTGCAGTGTTGTAACATCCCATTCACTTCAGATGAGAGTGCAGGTCACTGAGGCATGCCTTGTCAGTCTGACACCAGACCTCACAATACATTGAAACAGGTCAAGACAAGACTCCAGTTGTTTTCGACACATTTGTGCCCTGAACCATTTATAATCCTGTATGTGCTTTTTGGGTATTGGATTTAGCATGTAACTGTAGCCTTGCCCACCGAAATATAGCATTACAGTCTACCAGTAAAGTGTAAACCCACTGCTCTGTAGGGTGCCTGGTGTTGACTAGGAAGTAGGTTTGCTTCCTGTTGCCTGTGTTTATTTCCACCAAGGTCATTGCTCATAGGTGAGAGAGAACGTATGTGGGGGAGTGAGTGGGCAGAGACCAAGGGATGTCATTCATCACATGCTCAACCAAACGCTCTTCTCCATGGTTACACCAGGAACAAAGCAAATGGCATGTTGATATCCTAATCATCTGTCCAGTTTACCTACTTGGTTCAGCAGGGGATACTTGGTTTAGCAGGGGATACTTACTGTAGTTATTATACAGTCATTGATTCAGTAATTTTTTGAGTAATTTGCCTTAGTGTTCCACTGACGTCTTTGTCTGTTTAATCAATATTCTGAGGCTTTAAGCATCTCTCTACTTAGAACCTTTTACTGTGGGCTTGGATAGACAGGTCAGGGCCTCCTTGACTAATATACCATAAGGAGAGACTAATATGGTAAAACAGCAGTGTGTATCAGTCATTGGGCCGTTGTACCTGCCATGAAGCTGAGCAATGGAACTAATCGTCCCTTTTATAACTACAACCTGTTGTTGTTGTAACGAAAGGGGTTTGGTAGTGGATTGATGCTAATAGACCAAGAAGACAGGTTCCCATTGGCTTCATCAGCATCTTTTAATAGCAGCCATAGCAACTTGTTTGTAGCTGTTTACTCCCATGCACTGGCTAATGCAGCCTTAGATGCTAGTTCAAATACATGAGTAATGGCTCTGCTCCCACGCAATTTAACCAGTGAATTTGTGGGGGTGTTTTGTACAAATACTCAATGCAGTTCTACACTCTTAGGAAAAAAGTGCTGTCTAGAACCTAAAAGGGTTCTTCAGCTGTCCCCATAGGAGAACCCTTTGAAGACACCCTTTTTGGTTCCAAGTAGAACCGTTTTGGGTTCCATGTAGAACCCTTTCCACAGAGGTAGTTATACTTGGAACCAAAAAGGGTTTTTACCTGGAACCAAAAAGGGTTCTCCTATGGGGACAGCCGAAGAACCCTTTTGGAACCCTTTTTTCTAAGAGTGTATAGGGCCTAGCCATTAGGAAGCAGACATATGTTGCATGCAGACCAATGCATGTGCACACACACACACACACACACACACACACACACACACACACACACACACACACACACACACACACACACACACACACACACACACACACACACACACACAGTCCCTCCAATGCCTCAATATGAGCCTTGATATGGGCGACAGTCTCTAGCCGAGACACCTCAAAGGTGTGGAGAGTCTGAGCACGCACAAATAGCTGCATGGTCAACCAAAGTCTCACAGTTGCAGTGTAACAAGCGTGTGTTTCGTCTGTAGAATGAAAACAGGAAATGTCAAGAACACGAAAGGTCTAATTCAATCACCTCAGCTATTCAGGATTCATGATTAGAGCTAAACACACGACAATGTTCTCTCGGGGGCCGGGCTATTGCTTATTTCCATAAATATAGAGACAGGTTTCTCCTTTGCCTGAACATAACCTAATTAATTAGATCAAGCCAAGCAGGCGTTGGTGTGTTGTTGTGGTTCATGCGGTAAGCATGCACATAACAGATGGTTAGATTGAATTAAGATCTGTTGCAGGCAGGAACACCAAGAGAACATTGTGAATTAGCGGTCTATCGTTTACCACGTAACCCTCCTCCTGTCTTCCTCCCTCTATCAACCAGGGTCCACATGTACTGCTTAACATTGCCTCAGGGGTCCACATCTAACATCAAACCCAACTCTGGTGTGCCTGCCTGATGCCCAAATCAACTTAGTTAGATATCATTAGGCACATAGTCCCATTTTATGGTGTTGCAGGACATTTGCTTTGCTAGTAGTTGGGGGAACCATCACCATTTAGACACAAACTCTGGATTATAATCAAATAACTCACCCTTTTTCCTCTAAATCAGACCGGATAGGTGAAAGCAATGGGTTGCAAACTCTACCCAGCCATTATCTAGGCCCTCTGAGATCAGCGAAGAGGGAAATTTGACAAGGTCAGAGGAAAGGAAGAGAGGGAGCAAGTTATCCAATTGGAATGTAGCCACAACGTCAGTCCGTGGAGCTGAGATATTGATTAGATCCCAACATAGCTCCTGATTTAGCCCCTGATTTAGCCCCTGATTTAGCCCCGGCAGGCACAGCTGTAGCACCCATGTTAGACTACTGACAGGCCATTAATCTGACTGTGAGAGCCTCAACGACCGCTGGTAGATCAGGCAAATTAATAATATTCCATTAATAATTGTTTATGCTCTCCCTTCTCCATGTTTCATCCTCCATGTATCCTCCAGGGCTAGTAGGACAAAGTATCTGAGAGCGAGCCCGGAAATAAAACACTGGTTAAGAGTTCTGACAGACACAGGCAGTTGGTTTGTCTCTTTGGCTGTCAGGTGCTACTGAGATTGACCTAATAAACTATAGTCAAAGTCATGGGAACCAGTCCAAGTCGTCAGCTCCAGACATATTGTATTGGTGTGTTCAAGACAACTGGGAACTCTGAAAAATCATGACGTCAGTCATATCATGACGGCAGTGATCTTCAGGTTGGAAAGTTGGAGCTCTAGAAAGAGGCCAGAGTTCCTGACTTGGAATTCCAACTTAGATGACCATTCAAACTATTTTTCCCAGTCGGAGCTACTTTTTTTCCGAGTTCCCAGTTGTCTTGAACGCCCTGAAGTCTGAGATTTCCGAGTTCCCAGTTGTCTTGAACGCCCTGAAGTCTGAGATTTCCGAGTTCCCAGTTGTTTTGAACGTGGGTTCTTGGGCAACTTGGGTTCTGATAATGATGGTAATTAACATTTGAACGTTGAGGATTTTACACATTACTTTGAATGTGTAAATGTGTGAATGTTTGTGTACATGCATGAGAGAGAGAGATAGGGAGAGAGAAAGAGAGAGAGAGAGAGAGAGAGAGAGAGAGAGAGAGAGAGAGAGAGAGAGAGCGAGAATGAGAGCGATGTCAATCATTCCCAAGCCTCTCAAGCATCCCCTAAATGTAATCTGTGGTCTGAAGACATTCTCCTCTCTCGATCACTACACCATCAGCACACCTGACTGCACTGGCTTCTAGATGGTTCTGTAAATGTTAGTAGAGCTATTTTCGTCACTTTTTAGTTCCATCCCGAATCTACTCACTAGGGGCCTCATCATTTTTTTGGAGCATACATGCATGTGACAGTTTTCACCCCAAAGTTTGTATTTATAAAAACTGAACTTGACATGACTATATGCTTATCCTCCAGTGAACTTTAGACCATGCATACGCACAGTTTCTATTGGTTGAAGTCTTGCATTGCAAGATGGCAAAAGTATTCTAGTAGTAGTAGTAGACTTTTACAAATCGGGAATAAATATATGATGTCACTCTTATTCATAACAACCAACAAAAAACATGTAGGCCTAGCTAAATATAATAACAATATGCAATCATTTGCCATAGTCAGAAAAGTGAAAATCGATTTATCTTTGCATTCTAAAATAAATAGAAATAGACATATTTCCTATTATCTATTGCAGAATAAATGTCTCACCTTTTCTGACTGATGGTAGCCTACAGGCCTACAACAAGTTGGGACAGACTAACATTCTTCATCTCTCATTTAATTGGACCCACGTTACAGTAGTAAAAAGATAAGCTATTTCAAGGATTCCTATTTTGCTCCATGCGATCCGATCCGAAGCGCAGTTTAACGGTTGAACAGACGGTTCACCTTTTCCATTGACGTTGTATGCTACGTCGAAGTACTGTAATGTGACGTTTGTAGCGTATACAATATTTTATTTATATGCTCAACAAAGATAAACACAACATGCAACAATTTGAATGATTTATAAGGAAATCAGTCACTCAAAATAAATTAATTAGGCCCTAATCTATGGATTTCACATGACTGGGCAGGGGCGCAGCCATGTGTGGGCCTGGGAGGGCATAGGCCCACCCACTGAGGAGCCAGGCCCAGCCAATCAGAATTCGTTTTTCCCCACAAAAGGGCTTTATTACAGACAGAAATACTCCTCCGTTTCATCAGCTGTCCGGGTGGCTGGTCTCAGATGATCCGGTGAAGAAGGCCGGATATGGAGGTCCTGGTGTAGCGTGGTTACACGTGGTCTGCGGTTGTGAGGCCGATTGAACGTACTGCCAAATTCTCTAAAACAACGTTGGAGGCAGCTTATGGTAGACAAATTAACATAAAATTATCTGGCAACAGCCCTGGTGGACATTCCTGCAGTCAGCATGCCAATTGCATGCTCCCTCAAAACATCTGTGGCATTGTGTTGTGTGACAAAATTGCACATTTAAGAGTGGCCTTTTGTTCCCAGCACAAGGTACACCTGTGTAATAATCATGCTGTTTAATCAGCTTCTTGAAATGCTACACCTGTCAGGTGGATGGATTATCTAGGCAAAGGAGAAGTGCTCACTAACAGGGATGTAAACAAATTTGTGCATTTGAGAGAAATAAACTTTTTTGTGTATATGGAACTTTCCTGGGATCTTTGATTTCAGCTCATGAAACATGGGACTGACGCTTTACATGTTGCGTTTATATTTTTGTTCAGTATATAAACACAATACATAGTGTATCAAACATTGCAGAATAAATTCCTCATCTTTTCTGGCCAAATTGAGTTTATGCGCCCAGTACTGTAGCCATACACCAAATTACCATATGCATTTAGCTGGGACTATTAGTTAGGCTATTATAATTTCACAATTTTGCTCTATGCATCCAACAGGGTGAGCGGTTTATAACATACAGCAGAATTTAACATATGAACACAGCTGTAACGTTCTGGGTGTTAGTGGGATGTCAGGCGCAGGAAACAGAGTTCAATATAGTGCTCTGTTAATGCACACACGGTGAACAACGACCACCCCACGAAACACTGTGTGCTCAAAACAAATGCCCCAGACACGGGGGACGAAAACTGTCCAGCAAACTCCACGAACATAAACCAACACGTTGGTCTACACCAAACACAAAGGTTTCAATAATTAATCCCGCACAAAGAAATGGGCGGGCCGGCTGACTAATAAAGCCCAACTAATTACAACAAACTCAAAACAGGTGTAACCAATAAACACATAAGGAGGGGGAGGAAAGAATCAGTGGCAGCTAGTAGGCCGGCGACGACGACCGCCGAGCGCCACCCGAACGGGAAGGGGAGCCACCTTCGGTCGGAGTCGTGACAACAGCTGATATTTTGCTTTGAAGTGTGTACGCTACCACTCGTAACTAGACCCACTGTAGTTCTCATTTTTACAATAAAAAGTACACAATATTTCAGAATTCGCAGGCAGTGCAGCATATTTAGGTTCAGGAACAGTTAATGGCATTATTGCTTTCAAACGATCTGTAACAATTTGATATTGTTTTTTTTTCAGAAATGGTCAGATACAAATTTCACTGCAAGAGAGAACTGCAAACCCTTCCAAAGACATGTGATCCAGATCACCATTGATATTTCCTTTAGATGCGGTCTTAGCCTAATTCCAATACTGTACATCCAAACTATACAGCAAACAGGGCGTCATTGTCGCCGTGAAAAAGGTGAGTGAATGATGGACGTTTTTCAGGCGGCCTTATGATGCGCGTCTACAGTTCTACGACAGGTCTGATTCATATTAGGAAACATGCGTGTATGGCGTGCACCAATTTTATGAATCTTAATATTTGTGTGTACTGTCTTCGTAAATAGGTCACACAGATATTTAGTGTTCAATTTTAACAATGGTTATAAATGAGGCCCCATAAATGAGGCACTGTCTGGCATGTTCATACCACCTGATGTTGCTGTTCGCTGGCTACTGAAAGGCTAGGGAGAGGAGGGGAAGATTGCTATGTTCCAAACACATGCGAGACAGATAGGAGGAGAGGGGGGGGGCATAGATAAGCATTTCTGGGAAACTTTAAAACTGTAAGCTGGGTCAGAAAACTGGACACTTATCCACTATTTTACCAGTTTGCCTTCTCGCCATCTGACGAGCATGTTGGAAGGGATAGTAGCTGATGGAGTTTGGCATGAGGGTTTCGTGGGGATGGCGTGGGAGCAGTGATGTGAATCAAGTCACTAGACCGCAAGCCCATGTCCCTTGGTAGCGCTAAAGCTGTGATATAATCATTTAAGCTACAATTCAAGGCTAGATTGGTAATGCAATAGCTAGTGAACATTTGCTGTTAAATTATGCAAGAGAGAGACTTTGACAACAAGTCACCACTTTTCGGGTTCAAGTTGAGTCACTGCGTGGAAACACTGCATGGGAGCATGGTACAAACTGCTAGAGAGAAGATGGGCGCGTGCAGGAGGTTCAGTCCTGGGATGGGCGAAGCGAATCTGAGGAAGGCCGTGTGATGGCTGCCTGGTGGAGTTGGAGGCTCTGTCCATCGCAGTGTAGTGAGACGAGACACTGGAGGTGTGGAGTGCAGGGAGGAATTTCAGGAGGTGCAAGGTTTGGTCCAGGCAAGGTGCCAGAGCTCTAGTAGGGGACCAAGATGGACTGGCCAAGTTGCACTTTAGTGAAGGAGCCGAGTCATCCACTCGATATGGTAGACGTTTTGCTTGCAGACATGCACTAGAGTGGAGCACATCAAATGTCAGATGCTGAGCTTAGCAACTGAGGACCTGAAAAGAGTGGAAGGGGCAAGAAGTTAGAGAAAGGAAGGCCCAACCCCCGGTCCTGGACCAAGGTTGTGCTGAACCCCCTACATGGTAGGGTCAACCCCCAGTTGTTAACTGGGGTTGTGCCAGACCACCCAGCACAAGGAAAGGCCTTGGACATGGACCAATGTTGTGTTGGACTGGCCAGTGCAGGGAAAGGCCCTGGTCCAAGGTTGTGCTGGACTGGCCAGTGCAGGGAAAGGCCCTGGTACAAGGTTGTGCTGGACTGGCCAGTGCAGGGAAAGGCCCTGGTCCAAGGTTGTGCTGGACTGGCCAGTGCAGGGAAAGGCCCTAGTCCAAGGTTGTGCTGGACTGGCCAGTGCAGGGAAAGGCCCTAGTACAAGGTTGTGCTGGACTGGCCAGTGCAGGGAAAGGCCCTGGTCCAAGGTTGTGCTGGACTGGCCAGTGCAGGGAAAGGCCCTGGTACAAGGTTGTGCTGGACTGGCCAGTGCAGGGAAAGGCCCTGGTACAAGGTTGTGCTGGACTGGCCAGTGCAGGGAAAGGCCCTGGTCCAAGGTTGGGCTGGACTGGCCAGTGCAGGGAAAGGCCCTAGTACAAGGTTGTGCTGGACTGGCCAGTGCAGGGAAAGGCCCTGGTCCAAGGTTGTGCTGGACTGGCCAGTGCAGGGAAAGGCCCTAGTACAAGGTTGTGCTGGACTGGCTAGTGCAGGGAAAGGCCCTGGTCCAAGGTTGTGCTGGACTGGCCAGTGCAGGGAAAGGCCCTGGTCCAAGGTTGTGCTGGACTGGCCAGTGCAGGGAAAGGCCCTGGACCAAGGTTGGGCTGGACTGGCCAGTGCAGGGAAAGGCCCTGGTCTAAGGTTGTGCTGGACTGGCCAGTACAGGGAAAGGCCCTGGTCCAAGGTTGGGCTGGACTGGCCAGTGCAGGGAAAGGCCCTGGTCCAAGGTTGGGCTGGACTGGCCAGTGCAGGGAAAGGCCCTAGTACAAGGTTGTGATGGACTGGCCAGTGCAGGGAAAGGCCCTGGACCAAGGTTGGGCTGGACTGGCCAGTGCAGGGAAAGGCCCTGGTCTAAGGTTGTGCTGGACTGGCTAGTGCAGGGAAAGGCCCTGGTCTAAGGTTGTGCTGGACTGGCCAGTGCAGGGAAAGGCCCTGGTCCAAGGTTGGGCTGGACTGGCCAGTGCAGGGAAAGGCCCTGGTCTAAGGTTGTGCTGGACTGGCTAGTGCAGGGAAAGGCCCTGGTCTAAGGTTGTGCTGGACTGGCTAGTGCAGGGAAAGGTTGATGTGGAGAGGGAGGTATGGTAGTTCTTCTGGTAGTTGATCCAGGAGCCGGTGAATATCCGCAGTCTTTTGTCAGGTTATCCTCTGGGGCTAACTCTGTCATCATCTTTAGCATCATCTTGCGCTGAGGTTATCTTCAAAACTGCGGGTTCATGTCCCCCAGTTTGGTGCATCTTTCAATGGATTACCATGTTGGTGGAATGAGTTAAGACTCACAAAGGTATAAAAAGTTAGTTGCCTCCAAAATGATCCAAGCAGACAAAGAGTACAGGTCATGGCTGCCGGAATTGTTCACCTGGAGAAGCAGGGAACTGCCAGAAGGCAAGAGGGGCTGCAGGGAAGGAGTGGTGTGGTGGGGTCGCCGTGGAGGTAGGTCAGGGAGGGACGCCGTGAGGAGGAAGGGGCTGTACCGTGTCGGCACACCATGGAGGGGGAGAACACATTTCAAACATGAATTTTCACTCTGTGACGAGTCATAAGATGGGAGCAGTCTGAGGATGGCTGGAGATCTGCCCCTAGCATGTGTGGTGGCCGAGGCAAGGGCCGCTTGTCCAGCAGACAAGGACCTGATTGTTTTTGGGACAGCTGTGTCAGAAAATTCATCCCAAGGCAAACAGTCCATGTCTTACAGTTGTTGCCCGAGGGCCTTGCAGCACAGAAGGATTTGTTAGGCACATGTACAAAGGAAGGACGATGGATTACGTTTAAATACTATGAGGGTGATTGATTAAGCAAGGGGATTCAGGTGACTGAGGTGGGCTTGTGGATAATGAAGATTGGATGCAGGTGTACAAATTGGCATGGTCACAGCTCTATGTCCATATATGGAGTTCTTTGTTAATAGGCAGCATTCCAATATGGGTGTCGGTGCCCATGTATGGAGTTCATGCTCAAAACCACATTCCAATATGAAAGTATGCTCTAAAGCTGCATTTCAATATGGAAGACAATGCCCATATATGGAAGTTCCTGTTGTGGATTAGCTGTATCCTCCTCCAGAAACTGTGTTATAACCTACACATGGTGCTACTATATAGTAGGGAAAGTATACTATATAGCACCCTGCTTATACACACACTATAGGCCTATCATTCTTAAACTACTTGGCTCTGAGATCAAGAGGGAAGAGTGGAAAAGACAGAGAAAGCTGAGGAGACAAATTGAAGCAGCTATTAGGACAGCTCAGAACACTCTAGCTATTCTAATTGTCTGGTCTAATGGGATATGCAGACAGAAGATCCTTTATTAAGTTCTGATTGTGTCATTGGAAAAGCTCATTTGGAAAATGACCTCAGAAAATGACCTTTAGATTTGGAGATGGACAAATGGTATAATTTCCCATTGGGCTATCATCATAGACAATAGTTGCAATATCAAGAAATGTCACAATTACCACAAGGACTAGAATTTAAGTATGCACTTCCACTTCTTTCATATGCAGAAAGAATGGATTGATTGCCCTTAAAGTTCTTATTTGAATCTTGTAAGTAATATAAATTACTACTCTGCATTGAGTCATAGACAGCTAAAATCCCACATTATGCAGATAAGTCAAATGTAAACCAAATATTGATTAAAATGCCCCAAATGATTAATACAAACGTCTATATTGCTTTGGCCAGAGTCATTTACGCCAATTCACTGAACCACAATTAATCTTGATGTAGGGTAATCTTTCATTTCTCTCCATCTATTGATATTTCTATACTCGGCATGTTATACTTTCCCTTAGGAAGCACCAGACACCAGGCCACTGAGTTTGACATGATAAACTAATGAGCCATAGGGCTCTGGTCAAAAGTAGTGCACTATGTAGGGAATAGGGTCCCATTTGGGACGCTCTGCGGAGGCTTCCTACTGCGCACGCACTCCAATTCCACATCTATGACTCCATCCATAAATAGTATGTATTTTCTAGGTAACGCTACTCTCATTCAGGGAAACACAAAGAGTCTGCAGTCAAATCTCTCACATAGAAATCCAACTGAGATTTACACCGGCTCAGATATACATAGAATATCAAAGATGGGACAAGAGCAATCATGTTGGTAAAATGTCACATTGTTGATCAATAAATTATTGTCCCTCAACATACAGGATTTGCTGTAAATGTTTTGTGTATTCTCTAGTGCATTTAGTGATAATAGTAAACAAGTTATACATAACTCAGTTTGATGGTTCTGTACTGTTGGGCTACAACTAGTCGGTTATACAATATGATGGTGAGAATCCTCTCAAGATTTATAGTTAAGCAATAAGGGGGTGTGGTATATGGCCAATATACCACAGCTAAGGGCTATTCTTAGGCATGACGCAACTCGGATATACCATGGCTGTCAGCCAATCAGCATTCAGGACTCAAACCGCCCAGTTTATAATATAACTTAGGTCACATCAGTGAATGTTGGTGAAAAGGCACATCATTGATCAATAAATAGCGATGCCTCAACATACGTCTTGTACACTAGTGAATTTAATTATACTATTAGGATTATACCAGATATACATTTGACCTATATATACTGTTGGGGTAAAACCAATAAACAACATTTGTTGGGTGAGATTTAGTCCAGATTTGGATCGCATCAGTGAGAGGGTTAACCTATTTTGGGTTTGAGTCATTCTTTGTTCCATGTCTTGCTCCTATAATAAATGGGGGAAAAATGTATTCCATGTTCAGCATGTGCTGTATAATTCATAATGATGTATGTTCTGTGGGAATAAATAGGAAATCTCATTATAAAGCCATACTTCAGATTTGAGTTTAGCCTCTTCAGGTCAGATAGGGTCAGAGTAGTGAGATTTCCTTTTGAGGCATTCCACCACATCTAATTTTTAAAACCACACTTGTTTCCTAGAATACCTTCACAGCCTCCAAAATGGCAACATATCCCCTATATAGTGACCTATGGCTCTGGTCAAAAGTAGTGCACTATGTCGGGTATAGGGTGCCATTTGGGGTACAGACCTTATGAATAATAACATGATTTCTCTGAAATGGGAGAAGGCAAAGTAGCAGCACAAACTGCAGTTGCAGAGATGAATATAATACAAGCGTAAGAGCTCAATCAGACACAGTACATATGAGATGAGAGAGAGACAGAGAAGAGAGAGAGAGAGAGAGAGAGAGATGAGACCGATAAAAACCACACACCACACTAAAGTGCACTCAACCATGTCCTCGGAAAGAGAGAAAGAAGATTGGCCAACCTCATCATGAATTCAGTCATAAAAAGGAGGTGTAGGAATTCTCTTCCATATGCAAAATAAAAAGTCAAGGTATTCAGAAACGACTACCTTTCTGTTTCTGACGGAAACAAAACAGGATTACTAGTAGTTAGAGCCCTTTTTATTTCAGATATAAAAATGACAACGCTTGATTCACAACCATTTTGCTAAGAATAATTAGAAACAGAGACGAGTGCAACAAGATCAAGACATATCCCTGGGGCTACACGACAGACAAAGACAGATTTCATGGTCAACGTTTCTCCGTTTCAACACAAGTCTCAATAAAACAATAGAATGTCTCCTTTTCTCACTTTCCTTTCATCAGTTCCTCTCTCCTAAACATAAACTACACCCCATACTATGAAAGGGACAAAACATACAAACCAATAGAGACAAAACAATACAGAACACATACACTACTGAGGAAGTATAGACTACTTCCAACTGTTGGTCATCATAGACTTTCGGACGCAACATTAGCATCGATCAAAGTCTGTAGAAGGGTGTTTGACAGTTTGGGAACTAATTCCGATATGAGTATTTAAAGATTTATGTCCTGAAAGTGGCATCACATTGATTGCCAAAATGAGTAATGGTAAATGATTCATAACACCCTTGACAACAACTAAAATATTTAACATGACATATTAAAGCTAGAATCTTCAGCTAAAACAATAACAATGTGGTGCCCCTCTGTTTAGTGAAAAGCCTGGAGAAATGTAACCACTGTCAAATTCATAGACATAGCTATGGACATAATCAAACAAATGACCGTTTTAACCATGTTTTAAAGCCAGACAGTATTTGTTTACATTTACCTTGTTTGCAAACATTGAAGCAAATAAAAGCACATATCTGGGGTTCTGATTGGGTACGACAGTTGAACTAAGCTCACGAGGCATTTATACATTATATTCTTTAAGAAGCAATGGGTATGTATCATTCATTTATAAGTCAAAAAATGGATCTAACAACTCCCACTGGGCAAAAATGGATTGAATCAACGTTGTTTCCACCATCCTTTAAAATCCTAAATCTATGTGATGATGTTGAATCAATTAGAATCGGATTAGAAAAAGTAATCAACGTAAGGGAATGTCGTATTTTTTTCAATGACATGGTGAAATGTTTTGTTGATTTCACATCGAATTGACGTTAGTTGACAACTCAACCAAAATTAGATCAAAACTAGACATTGAAATGACATCTGTGCCCAGTGGGTAAGGATTCTAGCTTTTAAGAGATTTTGTAGTTCGACATTTGCTTTCACAGTGCCTTGGTTGAGTTACTGTTTACTGTTTCTAGGCACTTGAAGACACAAGATGAACATTCAGTCCAGTGTAACAGCCAATCATAATGACTAGATCAATAGTACTGTATAGCACTGCAACCAACCAATCACAACAACCAAATCAATATGGAGACACTCACAGAGAATTATACAATATCTTTCTCATTAAATCCTACTGTTGGGAAAACATATGACGATGAGAAATAGAGGTCATGTTCCTTTCCAATAAACAATAAATACAATAAAAACAGTCGACAAAAAAGTAGGTCGGAATTGAGTCAGAAATCTCAAAAGGCATTGACCCCATGACTTCATAAACAGTCGACACAAAAAGGTTCACGTTGATTGCACTGACGAACCCGAGGCCCACTGCGAGCTGGTCAGGCACGTGCAGACGGGCAGGTCCAGTCCAGTGGCTCGTCCAGAGGCCCGTCTTCACATTCAAATAGTTACATACACCTTGCAAGTTTGCCACTGTGTGAACTATCCCATGGACATGTAAGAACCCCCACCGCTGTCACTGCCACCACACATACACCACTGCTAGAGCACAGTACTGGCTGTGTCAAAGTCCTTGCTGGTCTGGGAGGAGCTGGGTAGAGACTTGAGGTACTCCATGTGTCTCCTTGCGTCCTCCTGGTTGTGCCTGACGTAGTAGATGACGTAGGCGATCACCATGGCGAACCAGCAGAACATGGTCACGAACATGGCCACGTCGGTGGTCTTGTGGTGGAAGTTACAGAAGTTGATGCCAGAGTCCAGGACCTGAATGACGGGCCGGCCGGCGTACTCGTCCTGGACAGAGGTGTGGCAGCTCACCTCGTTGACCGTCTCAGGATCCAGCCTCAGCTCCCTCAGTACCTCCTGGAGGGCACACTCGCAGTGCCAGGGGTTGTTGGAGAGTCTTATACGGGCACTCAGCTTGGTGAAGGCCTCCTTGGGGACGCTGCGGAGCTGGTTGTTGGAGAGGTCCAGGGAGCGGAGTCCCTCGGAGACCCCCAGGAAGGCCCCTGCGTCGATACTCTCGATGTGGTTATGCGACAGGTCCAGCTCCTTGAGGCGGCGGAGGTCCTTGAAGGCCTGGTTGGGGATGTGGCTGATCCGGTTGGACGAGAGCAGGAGGGTGACGGTGTCTTCCGGTAGGTCCGGGGGGATCTGGTCAAGGCTCCGGGAGACGCACTGCACCACCATGCCGTTCCTCTCCGAGCAGTGGCAGCTCTTGGGGCACGGTGTCACCATGACAACCATGAGGGCCGCCACGAGACACAACGTCCTCACGGGGGAAGTGGAGACACAGAAAGAAGAAGGGGACAGGGCTTGCCAACGTGGTTGAGGAGGCCCCATTAGCCCAGCCGGTAAAAGACCTGACTATCCCTGCGTTTCCAGAGCAGGTTTCAATGATTATTGATGGTACATAGCAGCTACTCATATACATATAATTTGATCCTGTACCAGATTAATAAGCCTCTATCTTCATCCCCATATCCATCCATTAAAGTGAAGTGACTGTAGTGAAGTGAAGTGACTCCAGTGAAGTGACTGTAGAGTTTGACCAAAGACAGTCCGGAGGAATACAAAAGATGGGTTCCAACTAGACAGAAGAGGAAAGGAGTGGGCATATCATTTCGATCCAGACATACTGTAGCACAAGTTTCAGGACAGCCTATCACTCAGTCCTCTGAAGGCAAGGGATCTGAAATAGAGAGAGAGAGAGAGAGAGAGAGAGAGAGAGAGAGAGAGAGAGAGAGAGAGAGAGAGAGAGAGAGAGAGAGAGAGAGAGAGGGAGGGAGAGAGAGAGAGAGAGAGAGAGAGAGAGAGGGAGAGAGAGAGAGGGAGAGAGAGAGAGAGATTAAAGGAGAGAATAAAAGAGAGAAACAGGCCATGGCTATTTCTTTAATGATTAATTTAGTGGAAAATTGTTTATGTTGTAAGTCTGTGGGGTTCTGGGTAGATGAACATTGCAAAGCATGTTTGAGTTGTAGTAGTGAGACAAGTCAGTGTTTGAGATGTAGTAGTGAGACAAGTCAGTGTTTGAGATGTAGTAGGGAGACAAGCCAGTGTTTGAGATGTAGTAGTGAGACAAGCCAGTGTTTGAGATGTAGTAGTGAGACAAGCCAGTGTTTGAGATGTAGTTGTGAGACAAGCCAGTGTTTGAGATGTAGTAGTGAGAGAAGCCAGTGTTTGAGATGTTGTAGTGAGACAAGCCAGTGTTTGAGATGTAGTAGTGAGACAAGCCAGTGTTTGAGATGTAGTAGTGAGACAAGCCAGTGTTTGAGATGTAGTTGTGAGACAAGTCAGTGTTTGAGATGTAGTAGTGAGACAAGTCAGTGTTTGAGATGTAGTAGTGAGACAAGTCAGTGTTTGAGATGTAGTAGTGAGACAAGTCAGTGTTTGAGATGTAGTAGTGAGACAAGTCAGTGTTTGAGATGTAGTTGTGAGACAAGCCAGTGTTTGAGATGTAGTAGTGAGACAAGTCAGTGTTTGAGATGTAGTAGTGAGACAAGTCAGTGTTTGAGATGTAGTAGTGAGAGAAGCCAGTGTTTGAGATGTAGTAGTGAGATGTAGTAGTGAGACAAGTCAGTGTTTGAGATGTAGTAGTGAGAGTAGCCAGTGTTTGAGATGTAGTAGTGAGATGTAGTAGTGAGATGTAGTAGTGAGACAAGTCAGTGTTTGAGATGTAGTAGTGAGAGAAGCCAGTGTTTGAGATGTAGTAGTGAGACAAGCCAGTGTTTGAGATGTAGTAGTGAGAGAAGCCAGTGTTTGAGATGTAGTATTGAGACAAGCCAGTGTTTGAGTTGTAGTTGTGAGACAAGCCAGTGCTTATATCTTCAGTAATTCCATCTGGTAGAAATCATATCTATTGATTTCTTGATGCACAAAGGCTTTGAAAAACAGTACATTGAAAAAGCATCCTTTAAAAAAAATCCTTCATCAATGACACTCTGCAAAACAAAAACTATTTTGATCTGTTAAAAATAGGTATTGATAATGCATTAGGGGAAACATTGTTTATCCAATTTGAGCACCAATTTTCCTAAGCTAAAAAATAACTACACGACAATGTGGTCTTTTTGAATTTGATTGATACTGTACTGCATGGTGTGCGCCTGTTCTCCTATTTCGTACAGTGCTGAACGCAAAGAGAGTATCTCCAGTCCTTTGCCCTGACAGTATAAATAGAAAAGATACATTACCCTAGTAATAATAGATTGCTCTGATAGTTCCAGATGGTTACTCCCAATTCCGGACCATGGAGATTCACAGCAGCAAGCCTACTGTAAAACTCTTGACGAACGTTCCCAGAATCATTGAAATCATTGAGGAATTTTTCCCTGTGATTTGTTTTCTATTGAACACTTCAACATAGACCAAACAGAAACTGTGACTCAACATTCCCTTTTATGTGATTAATATTTGCTGGCAACATTCCTGAGACAGTGACTTTTTGCATTCTCCAAATGTTTGCGCAGCATTCATTCATGTCAAAGGTGGTCTATAACCTCACAACAAGCTCAAGGGAAACCATAGCATTCAGCCAACATGTCCTGCTCTCTGTCTGCCTGTTTGAAGTCCATGAGCCCTCACAGGTCTACCGCCACATTATTAGCTAGACACCACAGCTTGATTTAGCCAGTTAGTCCACATGTCCGACTGAAAAAAAAAATTAAACAGTATATAGCCTATGATCACCCGCGGACAGAGGGCTTTGTCTCTGTAACCCAGGGCGACACAGAAACCTACATGTTAGATTTATCCTTCTCATGACATACAGTACTTCCATAGGTACAATTAGGCTACCAGCAAGCAGCAAAACATAAGCAGTTTTTAGAAGGCGACTCACTTTTCAGAATGCAAGAGGTCATTCAGGTGGAGAAAGTACGTTCTAATTTTTCATTCTGAATCGTCACATGCATGGTAGAGGCACTATTTTATTAGTGTCACTGTTAATATAGTCTAATGGTCATCATTAAGGTGGTGGTGGTGATGATGATGAAGAACCGAAGGTAGTATAATTTATTTCAGGTGTTATTGTTACATGCACACGAACAATGAAATGGTTAACTTGCGAGCTTAATTTCCCATCCAACTCAATTGATGATTTCTGTAGTCTAAAAAGTAATAGGAATGTACTTTTGAATGACCTAAAAAATACGTATAAAAATATCTAAAAATACTAATCTTCAATAATATCCACCTTTTATAAATAATATCGACCTTTTATAAATCAACTGTCTATAGCACTACTTACCTTGTCTTTTTCTCCCGATTTGTTTTCAGAATGAGAGTATGGTCCAGTCAGGGCTATATGGTTGCTCCATCGACGTAAAGTTAAATGCAAACCAACAAACGAATCAGTATCGAGTAGAGAGAGGGACCGAACATGAGTGGAGAGTGACCGAACAATGAGCGCAGTAGGTATAACTCACCTCGCCAGCGCACCGCCTCCACTTGTTGCTGTCATAATAAAAGGTACTATAAAGTTGCATCTCCTCTACGCTACACTGTATATGTCTACCGGTTGCCTCAAGACTTCTGAACATTGTTCAGTTTGCGCGCGCACTTATTGGACAGTTTGGAACCATTCGGGACCTCATCCACTTGCTTTATTTGCGTTATATTGAGGTGTCTCTCCCAGTTCATCATAAATCATCCCTGCAATATTTTTGAATGCTTTTGAAAATGTGACACAACTGTGGGAAACACTGGAGTCAACATGGGCCAGCATCCTAGTTGAATGCTTTCGACACCTTGTAGAGTCCATTCCCTTACCAATTGAGTCTGTTCTGAGGGCAAAAGGAGGTTCAACTCAATATAAGGAAGGTGTTCCTAATTATTTGTACACTCAGTGTATATGGAATGCATTGCTTAGAGCCACCCCATTCAGAAAAATCCAATGAATGTGAGGACTTTCAATGTGAAGTCTGTATAGACATTCAACCATAGGGAGATGTCAAGCACATCACTCTGTTAAATATGGGTTTGCTTGAACTAAATGACTCAGTAGTCACCTCCTGGAGGCGATTGCAAGTGCTGTCCATCTTGAGGACTGAAATGAGAGGACTGTCTAGAAAGCCACAATTTCCTCAATTCAATTGAAACCATCAACAAATGTCAACATCCGTTCTAGTTCACGGTTGCAGATAATAGAACCTGTCTCACGAGATCAACAGAAATGACAGGTTTTGATATTGTCATTCTCCCTCTGAGAGCCTACTTCTATAGACGGATCACCACAACACAGATGCCAATGCCACTACAGGCAGTGAAGTTGTCTTTACCTAGTCTTGTTCTGCCAACCAATTATCAATGTTTCTGCCCACGAGGCAGAGCTGCCCTCAGAACAAGATTAAATAAGTTAAACTCCAATTGGCTAGAAGTACTTTACTTCTACTGCTATGAACTCTTACTTTAGCCACCAAAACTAAGTTACAGCACTATGGCTGCCACCACTGTGGACTGCAGCTTTCTCACCCCTAGCTGATTGTTTGTGCCCTGTGTCACCAGGTGTCATCCCTCATATCCCAGACTAGTTATTCTCGCTGACTGAAGGGTTCCACACCCAGGGTGTCACATCCACAATGACTGAGGATCTGAGAATGTACCCTCCCTCAACACACTCTATCTCTCTCTCTCTCTCTCTCTCTCTCTCTCTCTCTCTCTCTCTCTCTCTCTCTCTCCCTCTATCTCACTCACTCACACAGGGGCCAGGCCACTGACACATATCTGGTTGGTGATATGTCATATGACCATAGCTGGAACTGATTACATATCTGTAATTAAATGGAGCCTTAGTGTTGAGGAAGGTGAGGAATGAAATCTGTGAGAGGAAATCTAAATGTACAAGGCAAGATATCCAATAATGTCAAATGTGCACCTAAATGTAAAAGGCATGAGATTCTGCAATTTAAACAAGATTGGCAGACCCTTATTCTATTACAGGGCCTTGGAACCCGACTGTCTTATTCTATTACAGGGCCTTGGAACCCGACTGTCTTATTCTATTACAGGGCCTTGGAACCCGACTGTCTTATTCTATTACAGGGCCTTGGAACCCGACTGTCTTATTCTATTACAGGGCCTTGGAACCCGACTGTCTTATTCTATTACAGGGCCTTGGAACCCGACTGTCTTATTCTATTACAGGGCCTTGGAACCTGACTGTCTTATTCTATTACATGGCCTTGGAACCCGACTGTCTTATTCTATTACAGGGCCTTGGAACCCGACTGTCTTATTCTATTACAGGGCCTTGGAACCCGACTGTCTTATTCTATTACAGGGCCTTGGAGCCCGACTGTCTTATTCTATTACAGGGCCTTGGAACCCGACTGTCTTATTCTATTACAGGGCCTTGGAACCCGACTGTCTTATTCTATTACAGGGCCTTGGAACCCGACTGTCTTATTCTATTACAGGGCCTTGGAACCCGACTGTCTTATTCTATTACAGGGCCTTGGAGCCCGACTGTCTTATTCTATTACAGGGCCTTGGAACCCGACTGTCTTATTCTATTACAGGGCCTTGGAACCCGACTGTCTTATTCTATTACAGGGCCTTGGAACCCGACTGTCTTATTCTATTACAGGGCCTTGGAACCCGACTGTCTTATTCTATTACAGGGCCTTGGAACCCGACTGTCTTATTCTATTACAGAGCCTTGGAACCGCATCAAAATTCTTCAGCGAATTTGAACGGATTCAACTTTTTTTCCCCTTAAGGGTTTGGATAGATTTATGGCTGGTTGTAATGATATTAGACTTGGTGGAAGCTGGCTCTTTAAACATGTAGAGTTGAGTTATTATGCCAGACATCAATAATGATTAAATTACTTTAGAAAGGCTGTACTTCACCTTTGTCCCAGCTGGCCCCTTTGGCTGATGGATATTGATGAGAATCCATGACTTGGGAGAAAGAGACCCACTCATGATATTATAGATTGTGTCGTAAGTGTGTTTTTACTATCATAAAGACGCTCTTTTAATGTTCAAACTCTGTTCTGATATTTTACAGTCTATTATCAAATGGAAATGTATTAAAAATATAGTGCTGAGACTGAAAATGTTGACCGTATAGGCATTGTGATATACCAACCTAAAGCAGTGCTGGAAACAGCCTCCACTAAGAACTTGTTGAGGACTTCTAAGACTTGTCCCTATGCACTAGACTTATCTCCTGGTACAATGCTTGTGGTACAAAAAACGTTGAATCAAGGAACGCAATGCTATCCATAGCCTCTGTAATCCTCTTTAAGCCGCTCCACTTCTTATCATGTTTTACTCATATCACCTCAAGCAGAGGTGACGAGGGATTCAATTTGGAAAGTTTGCTACCTGAGCTTTGGTAATCCTCTGTCCATTCCTCACATTCTATCTAATGTGATGGAATATAATACCTCAGCCACAGAGTCTAGAACAGAGGAGGGAGGGAGGGAGGGAGGGAGGGAGGGAGGGAGGGAGGGAGGGAGGGAGGGAGGGAGGTTGATAACGGCTGCTAAAAAGACATGAGAGAGTGTCACAGCCCTCTGTTTGATTGCTTTAGATTCAGTTTAGAAACCATTCTCTCCCTCTCTACCTCTCCCTCGCTCACTCTTCCTCTCTCCCTCTATAACGGCCAAAGGAAGCTAAGGAGCACACCTTAAATATGAAACACACATCAGATCAGTCGAGCTGCTCAGTGGTGACCTGTCATTCAGGGCAGGTGAGCACCACCTGTTTAGCATTGACATTAATTAATGTCACATATACTTTTGTAAGCAATGTTTTTAACAAAATATTGAGTTAAAGCCACATACAAACATGGTTTATTTTCTCTCTCTCTCTCTCTCTCTCTCTCTCTCTCTCTCTTTCCTAATGTTTGTGTACGGTTCAAAAGTTAAAACTCATGTTGGCATTCATTATTATTGAAAGACAATGCGGTTCTTATTGACTTAACAAATCCACAAGGATTCATTAGAAACCACATTTGTTTCAGGTAGTCAGCCATATCAGCTATGGTTTTAAAAAGTCAGTAAATGTGGTTGAATGAACTGTTTCACTGCCAGACTCCACTGATAGCCAGGTCAGCAGTGCTAAGGATTCACTCCATGGTGCTGAAAAGAAAGCTCTGCTGTTGGGACAGCTTTATGTAGGCTCTAACAGTTTGTGGGCACCATTTGTCACCGTTATTGTCACGCCCTGACCTTAGAGAGCTTTTTATGTCTCTATTTTGGTTTGGTCAGGGTGTGATTTGGGTGGGCATTCTATGTTCATTTTTCTATGTTTTGTATTTCTTTGGCCGGGTTTGGTTCTCAATCAGGGACAGCTGTCTATCGTTGTCTC
Source organism: Oncorhynchus clarkii lewisi (assembly GCF_045791955.1). NCBI lineage: Eukaryota > Metazoa > Chordata > Actinopteri > Salmoniformes > Salmonidae > Oncorhynchus > Oncorhynchus clarkii. Next base: position 14,177,655 of record NC_092164.1, on the reverse strand, counting down.
TGATAGGGAACCATACTTAGGCAGCCTTTTCCCACCTGTGTTTTGTGGGTAGTTCTTTTCTGTTTTGTGTTTCTGCACCTGACAGAACTGTTCTTTGTCATTTTGCTCTTTGTTATTTTGTTTCAGTGTTCAGTTTAAATAAAAATCATGAACACTTACCACGCTGCGCTTTGGTCCGATCCTTCATACAACGACGACCGTTACAGTTATAGTGCAATTAATGTATTGTTTAGTGATGTGTTGTGGCTTTGCTGGCATGCATCTGCCGATTTTAGATTTACATGCTAAAATTGCCACTGGAGCTGCTTTCGCACAAGGAGAGAGTCCCTGTCTGACAGTGGCTGCTGAAGCAAACCGAGGGTGGAACAATAGAAGGACTGTGGATATTAGGCTTGAACAATAAAGAGTCTAATTTTCTTCTGGGATCAACCCATTTAGTTTCCAATACACCGGTGATTACTGTATTATTCCTGCATTCCCTCCTCAGTAAGCTATTTACAGGAGTCTGTTGAACAGAGAGAGTGATTTTCCTGCCTTTCTCTCTTTGGGTTTTCTTCTTCAAGCATGACTGTGATGAGACAAAGACAGAGTGTGGTCCCACTCCCTATAGGAGGGCCCATTTTTATGTCCTCTAATTAAGCTTCATTGACAATCATTCAGTCAGAATGTACTCATCTGAAAGCATACAAACATGCATATTGCACCTCTCTCACACACACACACACACACACACACACACACACACACACACACACACACACACACACACACACACACACAGCTGTACATACACACATGCGCACACACACAAACCAAATGTTTGTTGTCAACGAAGGCTGTTGCAGAAAGAAAAATAGCTACAAGGTGTGCTCATGAGATATCATCATATTATATTCAATATTCATCAAATGGGCTTGCTCTTTAAATGGACGTTCCAGAGCCCTTAGACTACTGTGAGGCGCAGTCAACAATTCTTCAGTATGCCCAATCAGTCCTCGGTTGTTGGAGTTTTATCTTGACGGTTTACCCATAAAGCCTTTATTTGTCTTTGAGTAGTGTAATGCATATAGATGTGACAAACAATTAGAAGATGTTCTATTTAAAGTTATACTCATATTGTCCTTGACAACTGACTGTGAGGGGACACCACAGACTGTAGCCTGTAATGGAATTGCTTCATACTGCACCCTGGGAAAAAACAGAGTCATAACGTTCTCATTATTTCACAAGCCAATCAAAAGATACCTGCGTCAAAAACAATCTCAACATACCACTTCTCTCCCATAATCATGAATCATGATCATCTACAAGCTCTGCATCTGTCTACCTCACATGAGTCTGAAAATAAATGTATCGTCATTTAAAATGTCATAGTTTCTTTAGCATCTATAAATCTATATAAATACTCTCAATTTCCGTACAGTGGATTGGCTAAGCTCTGAGAGGACGGAGAGAGACTTGGTGACGTTGAGTATCCTACTGCAGTTCACTGGCTGCCTGACTCCAGCAGTAATGATATGTCCCATAGAGAGAGAGCCCCAGGTACAGTGCAGAGGTCTCTCTCCTGGTCTATCTCCTCTAGTAGTCCTCTGGTGTCAGGTTGGACATGAGCCAGAGAGGGCCTGCCTAATGAGAGAGGGATGGGGGAGGAGAGAGGAGTGAGGGAGTGAGAGAGAGACAGAGAGAGAGCGGGCAAGGAATGGAGGTGAATGAGCTATGGTTGAGTGAGCATAGTAGAGAGAATGAGAGCGAGAGAAATAGAGAAGGAGAAAAAGGGCGATAGAGACAAAGCCAGGAGAGAGGAGTGATTTGGATGTGGTATAGGAAAGGAAGACAGAGAGATGAGGGGTTAGTTATAGGCCTGGTAGTGGTGGGTGGTACAGCAGGGGGTGGACACGGACTGGACAATGTGTGCCTGCATTGAATAAGACCCCAATCACCTCCTGAAAGTGGATCAAGCTTCCGTGAGATCACCTTGCCTGGACCCTGCCTGGACGTGCTTCCCTGAACACCTGATCATTTGTCTGGGTCGAAGACACCCTTAACCCCCCCTCCATTCTATGTTTTCCACCATGCTCAGAGCACAAACCTTTCCTCCCTCGGTCAACAACCACTCAAAAAGTCAATGCATCGCTGTGTGTTTTCACTGATTGTACAAGAGAAGGTGTCACTCCTGTTATGATGAGAGGATTACGACATGGTAAAGATATATCCAAGGGCTTTGTGTAAGATCCATTCCATAGACTTCCGCTGGCATTCATTTCCTTGCCTTGATCACATGGATGGAAGCCAGGGCTAGATGTCCAGAGCATTCTGTAGAACAGTGTCCTGGACTGTGAGTGGGACTGAGGGATGATAGCCAAGACTCTTGTGTGGAAAACTCATTTCTATCCTGCTTTTGAATATTGTGTTAGATTGTTTACAGTCAAAAAGCTTTAACTAAGCAAGGCAGTGCCTGTTCTCCCTGTTACCCTGCCAACCCAAGTCAAGGACAAAAAAGTTGGAATACAGGAAATGTAATTCATTCAGTGTGAACGGTCACTGAGACCTTTCCTCAATGCTTGGTTTGCCAATGACACAGGGTGTATGGAGAGTCCATTCTTTATACCACACGTGTCCAAACTCATTCCACAGAGGACCAGGTGCATGTTTTCACTCCTCCCTTGTGTTTGATTGATGAGTTAAGATCACTAATTAATAAGGAACTCCCCACACCTGGTTGTCTAGGTCTTAAATGAAAGGACTAAAAACCTGCGGACACTAGGCCCTCCATGGAATGAATTTGATACCACTGCTTTAGACGTTAATATAGAGCCTTGGCACGCAGACAGTGTATTCTCTCCAGGCATCTGTCACCTGGCCCTCTATCCCTGTGCAACTGTCCTCTTTTATATGACACTCATCTCACACCCATTTAGCTTTTAGACATATTAAAATATCCCTATTACTGTAATATTATTACTGTAAAACCCGAAGGAATGAAATCATGATGGACTACTGTCCTCTATCCTTGTCTGTCATTGGAGCCAGAGACAAAGACCCTTGATGGACCCCAGGAAGAGTAGGTGCTGATTTAGCAACAGCTAATGGGGATCCTAAAAAAATACTACAATTGTCTTGTTACACAGGTATTGTCACGACTTCCGTCGAAGTCGGTCCCTCTTCTTGTTCAGGCGGTGTTCGGCGGTCGACGTCACCGGCCTTCTAGCCATCGCCGATCCATTTTTCATTTTCCATTTGTTTTGTCTTTGTTTTACACACCTGGTTTCAATTCCCCAATTACATGTTCCTTATTTAACCCTCTGTTTTCCCCATGGTTTTTGTGAGTTGATTGTTTTATTTGTAAGTTCGGTCCGATGTTTGTGGCCTTGGTATTACTTAATGTATTTGGAAATTCTGAGTAAAATGTCTTGTGTTACTCATCTCTGCTGTCCTGCGCCTGACTCCTCTGCACCAGCTACACCCAGAACCTTACAGGTATAAAGGCAACTTAAGGTACATTTCTACTGTTTTTCTGATATATTTGACTTGTAATGATGTCCAAAGTAATAATCAATTAACCCCCACTTCTGACATACTGCAGTGATGTAAAGTACTTAAGTAAATATACTTTGAAGTACTACTTATATAGTTTTTTTGTTATCTGTACTTTGCTATTTTTATTTCTGACAACTTTTACTTTTACTCCACTATATTCCTAAAGACAATAATGTATTTTTTAGACCATACATTTTCCCTGACACCCAAAAGTACTCATTACATTTTGAATAGTTAGCGGGACAGAAAAATCCAACCACTTATCAAGAGGACATCCGTGGTCATCCCTAATACCTGATCTGGCAGATTCACTAAACACAAATGCTTTGCTGGTAAATTATGTCTGAGTGTTGGAGTGTGCGCCTGGCTAACCGTAAATTTAAAAAACAAGAAAATCATGTTTGTTTAATATAAGGAATATGAAATGATTTATACTTTTACTTTTGATACTTAAGTACATTTTATAAATTACATTTACTTTTGATACTTACGTATTTTTTAAACCAAATACTTTTAGACTTTTACTCAAGTAGTATTTTACTGGGTGACTTTCACTTTTACTTGAGTCATTTTCTATTAAGGTATCTTTACTTTTACTCAACGATGACAATTGGGTGCTTTTTGCACCACTGACATACTGTATGTTTGTATCTCCTGTTTAATCCCATACAGCAGCTAGTGATGGTTGTGTTTGTTTTGATTGGTCTTGTATTGATTGTATTGTGTTGATGTTGTTATTTTTCTATATGTTGTATTGTGTTGATGTTGATATTTTGCTATATGTTGTATTGTGTTGATGTTGTTATTTTGCTATATGTTGTATCATATTGTGTTGATGTTGTTATTTTTCTGTATGTTGTATTGTATTGTGTTGATGTTGATATTTTGCTATATGTTGTATTGTGTTGATGTTGTTATTTTGCTATATGTTGTATCATATTGTGTTGATGTTGTTATTTTTCTGTATGTTGTATTGTATTGTGTTGATGTTGATATTTTGCTATATGTTGTATTGTGTTGATGTTGTTATTTTGCTATATGTTGTATCATATTGTGTTGATGTTGTTATTTTTCTGTATGTTGTATTGTATTGTATTGATGTTGTTATTTTGCTTTATGTTCTATTGTGTTGATGTTGATATTTTGCTATATGTTGTATTGTGTTGATGTTGTTATTTTGCTATATGTTGTATCATATTGTGTTGATGTTGTTATTTTTCTGTATGTTGTATTGTATTGTATTGATGTTGTTATTTTGCTTTATGTTCTATTGTATTGTGTTGATGTTCACAGGGCTCCCTTGAGAATGAGACCCTGGTCTCAATGGTGACCCCCCTTTCTAAATCAAAGATTTTTAAAAACAAAAGCAAAAAAAATGAATTTGATGTCTTCTTCTCCTGCATTGCTAGGCCCTCTAGTGGTATCTCCTAGACATACAAGATGAGACATTCAAGATGAGACATTTAAGATGAGATTATTCAAGTTGAGACATTCAAGATGATACCATCAAGATGAGACATTCAAGATGATACCATCAAGATGAGACATTCAAGTTGAGACATTCAAAATAATACCATCAAGATGAGATATTCAAGATGAGACATTCAAGATGATACCATCAGGATGAGACATTCAATGAGACATTCAAGATGAGACATTCAAGGTGAGACATTCAGGATGATACCATCAAATGAGATATTCAGGATGATACCATCAAGATGAGACATTCAGGATGATACCATCAAGATGAGACGTTCAGGGTGATAACATCAAGATGAGACATTCAGGATGATACCATCAAGATGAGACATTCAAGATGATACCATCAAGATGAGACGTTCAGGATGATACCATCAAGATGAGACATTCAGGATGATACCATCAAGATGAGACATTCAAGATGATACCATCAAGATGAGATGTTCAGGATGATACCATCAAGATGAGACGTTCAGGGTGATAACATCAAGATGAGACATTCAGGATGATACCATCAAGATGAGACATTCAAGATGATACCATCAAGATGAGACGTTCAGGATGATACCATCAAGATGAGACATTCAGGATGATACCATCAAGATGAGACATTCAAGATGATACCATCAAGATGAGATGTTCAGGATGATACCATCAAGATGAGACGTTCAGGGTGATAACATCAAGATGAGACATTCAGGATGATACCATCAAGATGAGACATTCAAGATGATACCATCAAGATGAGACGTTCAGGATGATACCATCAAGATGAGACATTCAGGATGATACCATCAAGATGAGACATTCAAGATGATACCATCAAGATGAGATGTTCAGGATGATACCATCAAGATGAGACATTCAAGATGATACCATCAAGATGAGACGTTCAGGATGATACAATCACGATGAGACATTCAAGATGAGACATTCAGGTTGATACCATCAATATGAGACATTCAGGGTGATACCATCAAGATGAGACAATCGAGATGAGACATTCAGGATGATACCATCAAGATGAGACATTCAGGATGATACCATCAAGATTAGACATTCAGGATGATACCATAAAGATGAGACATTCAGGATGATACCATCAAGATGAGACAATCGAGATGAGACATTCAGGATGATACCATCACAATGAGACATTCTAGATGAGACATTCAGGTTGATACCATCAATATGAGACATTCAGGATGATACCATCAAGATGAGACATTCAACATGATACCATCAAGATGAGACATTCAGGATTATACCATCAAGATGAGACATTCAAGATGAGACATTCAGGATGATACCATCAAGATGAGACATTCAGGATTATACCATCAAGATGAGACATTCAAGATGAGACATTCAATATGATACCATCAAGATGAGACACTCAGGATTATACCATCAAGATGAGACATTCAAGATGAGACATTCAAGATGATACCATCAAGATGAGACAATCAAGATGAGACTTTCAAGATGAGACATTCAAGATGAGACATTCAAGATGTAACATTCAGGAGGATACATTCAAGATGAGACATTCAAGAAGACATACAAGATGGCATGTACGCCGCTGACAGTAACATTTTAATGGGCAACACAGAAAAACCAAGCCCCTTTTGATATCATTAAAGATCAAAATGATACAAGACAAACCTAGGTTCACAAGAAGAAAAACTTTATTCATTTTCTTACTTACAAACAATTTCAAAAGTAACCTAAATAATGAAATTACTTCAACCTAAGATAGATTTGCTAATTGCAAATAATCCAACTGAAAATATATACCAAGCTCCGATACATTTTCCTAAATAAGCAAAATATACAGGAGCAAAAACGAAGAAAAAAAATATCTCATGTATTTTTTCAATTTTTGTTGCTGCCGCCGTCCAGAAAGGAAGGAGGTCAAGGAGCAACAATGAGTTGTAAATACATGACAAACTTTCCTTGTATTATATGCACAAGAAAAAATACAAATAATAATTGCACATCATTCCCTTATTATTGCATCAGTTGCATTTTAGTCTGTTTCAGTAGGTGTGTATACTCAGTCATATACGCCAGTGTAAATACAGTTTCAATACACTGTAACAACATATGGATATTGAAGTTATTGAAATCACATTGGCATCACTATTTCAACAATTCAATATTCCTGCCTAGTCTGAATGCAATCGATGATGAGAAGCTGAACAGTTCTAAAAGCGAGCCAAATAAAACAGACATTTTAACTTGCTTAAATGACAAACATTCCATTGAATTACAAGCTATGACAAAGTTTTTAATTAAACTAATAACACAAACCCATAATGTCAAGGCTAGCACTACCACTTCAGTTTAACATCAAAATGTAAGAATTATTGCAGAATAATAATCAACTATGCATCATTCAGTACATCAGTACAGCATTTGGTCCATTGACATATCACGTTTATATGATGAAAGCGGTTGAAATTAGACCCAAAGTCAGGCTCAGCATATTGAAACCAAAACAGGGAGTTGCATGAAACAAACCAGTCTTACAGAATGAAAATCCAGACCAGGATGGTTTTTACTGTACTTGAAACCAGTTGGACAGTGAATGAATGACCTGTGTTGAGAGGATAACATTCAACGGCTGTTCATATGCATCAATGCTGAATATGACCTCAGCCCAGGCTTGCAAACATGACATGTCACAACCGCCTATACTTTGAATAAGCTTGAGAATTGTTATGAAGGGAATTTTACGTGTTTAATCCAAGCAAATATAGCCCAAACCTACCCTGAAATCCAATACAGTACACACAAAAAAAACCTAGCTTAAATATCATGATTAACCAAAACAGTCATTATGATGCACCAAGAAACAATAAATAGAATTGCAATTTTTGTTTTTTAAATCACTTAAAACGAGCAACATGACTTTGTCATCTAATCTGTTGACATCATCGTAAAAGCATAATGACATTCAAAACCTAAAGCATTAAATAAACAATATTATAATAAAATAACATGATGGATGAACAATCGCGAATGTGGCGGCGTGGGGGTAAACACGTCCGCCCAGGCCCCACGGGTTCCCCCATGAACCCCGGAACATTCCATGGCCCATAAACATTTGGCTCCATCCAAACACCTATGGCCACGTCCCAATAATATCAAACAGCTTCCTCTCCTGGTCTCCTTTCCTTCAAGAGTAGTACATTGAAGCCTCTTTTATCTGTCGTGGACATGGGAGTGAAGGAGACGACGAAAGGAAGCCAACTAAGAGAATTTGGACACAGCAATAGTCTTAAGTCCAACTAATTCCTCACCCACTAGAGGCAGTCCACAGTATAACGAAGAGTTGAATTGTCTATTGCATGAGCGTAGCATAGCTGACTATGTGGTCACCCACAGTAGTCTTGGTTAAGAAATCGAGTAAACAATCATTTTAGTTTTCAGTCAGTTAGGATACAGTTTTTAGCCACTGATGACTCTTTTCTTGAGTAATTTCCTTTCATGCTTCTTAAATACTATAAATAGGGTTCCTGGAGGATGTGAGGGAGAGTTATTCATTTGGGGTGGTACTAGGACTAGTGAATGGCAAAAAAACTCATGAAAATAATTGCGGAAAAGGTTTGGAGCAGTGGAGGCTGGTGGGAGGAGTTATAGGAGGACGGGCTCATTGTAATGGCTGGAATAGAATACATGGAACGGAGTCAAACACATCAAAGAAATGGAAACCACACCTTTGGCTATGTTCCATTAATTCCATTCCAGCCATTACAATGAGCCCATCCCCCAATGAGCCCATCCTCCAGCAATAACATAGCAACACCATAGGAACACTTACACCAAACTGGAATACTCAAATACATACAATACATTACTGAACACATGCAGTACAAGTCATAATGTAAAATACAAGAAATGGACATAGAAAGGAGGGCTCTAGGAGTGATACCATTGGCTCAAAGAGGTCATGTGATGCAGCAAAAAGTTATGGGTAGAGATCGGATTAGTAAGCAGATCAAAATAGAACGATTAAATGTACCTAAAAAGACCTATTTTCAAAAGAGCATCATAAAGTAATCATTGGGCTACATCCCACCATACTGTGCCGATAGCATCACCCAGCACCTAGAAAATGGAACAGTGGCATTTTTTTCCAATGTTTTAAAATTTTTACACATTTTTTTTGTACATTTTTTTTCAAACTGATATTGAAATCCTATTTTGTAACAGTAGCAGACAGAGTGATAGAGAGATAATTCAGAATAACACAATTTGATCCTAATGAACGTTCAACATGCTTCAACACTTGTCTAAAGGTCTAAAATCAACGAAAACAAAGACATTACTTATTTTTTCAGTTTCTCTGAAAGCAACAGCTCTCTTATTAGAGAGCGATCATGGTAGTAAGCTGGAGGGTCAAGGGAGTTGTTATCAGAGCCAGATTCATTAGTCTAGAGGGCATCATCATCAGGAGTTAGGTAGGAACATCATGTCTTCAGTGGTCAGGAGATGGAGGGAGCGGAGCAGAGGGAGTGGAGGCCGGCCGGGCTGGGTCCTTAGGATGTTGTCATGGAGGATGGGTCATTCCACATGGCCGCCACGTCTCTGAACCTGCCACAGGGAATGATGGGAAAGGGAGTACATTATTGTTTCTGTCAAATTCTTTAGCTGAAGATAATGTAATAACAACAAACAGACAAACAGAGGATCCCTGGGACAACAGGTGAGCTATTGACCCCTTTGTCAATTGTAATGTGTGTGTGTCTGCCAGGACTCAGACCTTGCGTTGATGAGGTACTGGGCCAGGCTGATGTTGGCGGGGGTTCCTGTGATGGTGATCTGGCGCTCCGATGACCCTTCCATGGCGTTAGCAATTTTGATCTGCGCCCCAGACATCTGACGGATCTCGTTGATTTTGGTTCCCTGGCGCCCGATTATGCAGCCTATTAGCTGGGAAGAAGAGGCGGAGGGACTTAAAACAGGGGAATAGCAAAGTCTGAATGGAATTCAGACAAAGTCACACGCACCATGACACACTGACCCCTTTTTTCAATTGTTCTATTTTTACAAATATATCCATGGTGGTGCATGCAAGCATTTGAAAACTGTTTGTTAAAATATTGACTGACTATTGGTGAAATCACCTTACCCATCCCTTACATGACAATAGATGACATATGTCAAATGAAAAGCTCCATGGTCCCCATACTCACATCATTGGGAATGGTGAGTTCATGAGTACTGGCCTGGTTACTGGCATCCAGACCTGCTATATGGGAGAGAGAGAGACCGAAAGAGGGGACACGGCATAAAATAGAGTTTTGCACCGGGAGGGTGGCGTCCGCTGTGAGCGACAGTTAGCTTTGGAGACCTATAGTCGGAACCCTGATTGGAGATGCTTCTGCAGAGGTCTTGAGAGAGGAGCCTGTGGCTTCTGCTTCTCTGTTGGAAAGGGGGTTGGTTCTCAAACCAGAGGAGATTTACCCGCCGACCCAGATAAAACTAACTCGGAAGGACCAAAATCTTCAAGGAGCTACAAAAGCAGATTAAGAAAACAAACCAAATATTTGAAAAACTGCACATAAAAGGTCAACAAGAGCAACCACCAGGTGGCCATGTCATCGGAAGCACAGCACAAAGAACGACAGGAAGAGAATGAACAGAGAAAGACAGATAGAGGAAGAGAGAGAGAAAGAGGAGGAAGTGTGTGTGTGTCTCTACAGGTAAAAAAAAAGAGAAGGAGATTTGGTAGAGGGTGGTTCTCGTGTAGGTGGGTACGTACCGGGGAAGGCAGGGGTGGTCTGTCCAAGGGGGTTAAAGGGGGTTTGCTGCATAGCCAACTGGTGGAGCTTGGTCAACTGCTGAGGGGGGTAGGAGGGACAGCAGAGCTATGAGGGCATCGTTAAAACACACACACACAGGTCAGGTCTGTCACCAAGAAACCGTACAAGAAGAAAGACAGGATTCAGGAGAAGCAGTGACACAGATAGGAGGAGAGAGAGAAAAAGGAAACTCATAGAGGACTTGGCCCGAGTCGGTGAAGAAAGGATGTCTCTGTGTGTTTGGATGGTGCCATGGGAAATGTAGTTCATGGATGTCTGTGTCTGAAACACTTGGACCCAACATGGAGTCTTGAAACATACCATGTCCGTTTGACTACGTTGTGGTATTCCTTGAAATTGACCTCCTCCTCTCTGAAGAAATACTGCACTTAACTTTCACATTCCTCACTTGAGCAACCGGTATCCTTATTATTCTGGGTGATAAGGAAATAATTGTTTTCTTTCTGTGTCCCTCTGCTAGTTTTCCTACAGGCCAAGTCCTATGAAGTTTGGCTCCAAACAGAGGACAGAGGTTGTGAGTAATTTCAGATTTGAAAGAGACAGAAATTACTTTTCAGAATTGGTGGTATTAATATTATGGGTTAATATTAATAGGATTGGACACAGAGAGAGTAGAGAGTAGAGAGAAGACTGCCTTGTGGAATTAGAACTCACGTCAGGGTGAGGGATGGCGTATTGTCCCTGAATGGTGTACGCCTGGAAGGAGAGGAGGGAGAAACATACAACGCTATTAGAATCTGCTGATGGAAGTGGCTAAATCAGAGTTTCCCAAACTCGGTCCTCGGGCCCCAAGGAATGAACTTTTTTTGGTTGTTGCCATAACACTACACAACTGATTCAAATTATCAAAGCTGGGTGATTAGTTGATTACTTGAATCAGCTGTGTTGTGCTAGTGCAAAAACCAAAGCGTGCACCCCTTGGGGTCCTGGGGACCGAGTTTGGGAAAGTCCATGTACTTCCACTATACCTCCACTAGGGGCAGTAGTGGTCTACATCCGTGACCCCACATCTATCAGTCATATTCACTGATTCTAGTCACTTGATAACTCTTTCAGTATTCTCTTAGCAGGGTTGGGCCAATTCCATTTCAAATCCAGTCAATGCAGAAAGTAAACCCAATTCCAATTCCACATTTCCTCATTGAAAAGCATTTAAGAGAATTAGAATTAAAATTTCAGTGTACTTCCTGAATTGACTAGAATTTAAATGGAATAGACCCCAACCCTGTCTTAGTATTATCTTTTATGGCAATCAAGTTAAATTCATGTCAAAATTAAACATACAATGCTAGCAAAAAAAGATCTATGAGCAAACTTGAAAAACAATTCAGATATCATATCCCTTGTACTGAGGTGAATACTGAACATAACTGTCTACTTCAGTCTCTGACCACTTATGTGGCTCCATTTTTTGCAAGTCACCATTTGTGAAACTTGAGATAATGTCATAATGTCATATTACAGGCAATTATTCATAAAGAAATGTGATATAATATCTGTTGGAGGGAGTTGGATAAACAATGGGAGCTTGCACACGAATACTTTGCTGGAATATTAAACATGTTACTGATCATTTCTTGGGTAGTAGGGTAATTGTATTTATTTTTTAGGAAAGGAATGTGGTAGTAATAATAACTGCTCTCTTTAATCATATTGCAAGCTCCTCCATTGTCCTCTAGACTCCCTCTCTAGTTCTTCACCCCTCACATCAATCAGGTTCAGGTTAACTTCACTGGCTGAGAACAGCCAGGTGGGAGTGGCTACGGTGAGGGCTGGGGAGAGATGTGATTGGAGGAAGGAGTCGAGGACCCACTGTCAGGGGAATGTGATTGGACCTAATTGATGTGTGCTCATCGGGGTTCACAGCGTGATAATGGGGTCAGCATTGGGCTGAATTCCATTTCAACACCAGCCAGCACAGCAACTCCATCCAACATCCAACATATTTTTGGATCATGTTTAGGATCAAGTCCTGAGTCAACTGGTGCTGAAATGGCAGCTAGCCCAGTTCTGATGATGGTGGTGGTGATGATATCATGCTAGCAGAGGCAGTGGCAGTGGTGAGGAGGTGAGTGATAAAACCTGGAAGTGACACTAACAGGCAGTGGCTGGTGCTGCAGTAAGAGGCTGAGGTTGGCAGTGGAGGCCCCCAGCGGGTCGGCTCTTACCTGGCCACCTGAAAAAATGATGGGGGTGGAGGCAGGCTTGGGGCGGTAGGGGATAGTGGCACCTTTCGGTGGGGACTGAGGAGAGGGAGGAGAGGGGAAGAGGGGTAGAGAGAGTGTTAGAGCAGTGGGATGAGGGATACAGTAAAGAGATAGATAGAGAGACAGAGAGAGAAAGACAGACAGAGAGAGCGTGAGAGACAAAGAGAGACAGAGAGAGCAACAGAGAGAGACAGAGATACAGAGACACAGAGCGAGAGACAAAGAGAGAGAGCGTGGGAGAGAGACAGAGAGAGAGAGACAGAGAGACACAGAGAGAGAGAGACAGAGAGAGACAGAGAGAGAGACAGAGAGAGAGACAGAGAGAGACAAAGAGAGAGCTTGGAAGAGAGTCAGAGAGAGAGAGAGACAGAGGGCGCACGAGAGAGAGAGAGAGAGACAGAGAGAGAGAGAGAGAGAGACAGAGAGAGAGAGAGAGAGACAGAGAGAGAGACAGAGAGAGAGAGACAGAGAGAGACAGAGACAGAGAGAGAGAGACAGAGAGAGAGAGACAGAGAGAGAGAGAGAGAGACAGAGAGAGACAGAGAGAGAGAGACAGAGAGAGACAGAGAGACAGAGAGAGAGAGACAGAGAGAGACAGAGAGAGACAGAGAGAGAGAGAGAGAGACAGAGAGACAGAGACAGAGAGACAGAGAGTGACAGAGAGAGAGAGAGAGACAGAGAGAGACAGAGAGAGAAAAAGAGGAGAAGACAGGAAGAGGTTTTGTAGACTGAGGGACAGTGCCTTGGGAGAAGACAGTCTGTGACACTCACTACATCACACTATTGTTCTTTACTGTGGATGCATGCAGTGACATGAAATAGGTGTTGTGTCTAAGAGCACACTGACAACTGGAATCACATGATTTTACCTCATAGGTCGGCTATATCATTGCAACCTGGGAAGCCATCATCTACAACATTGTTATAATAATTTAGTCCCATGGTCTATACCGACCAAGATCCTAATTCCTTCCTTAGATGTTTGAGACGGTAAAAACAATTGTAAATCCACGTTGTACATTCTAGCTGATTCCTAAGGTCTGTGTGAATGTATTTTCCCTGAATCAGACCCTCCTCCTTCATCCCTCCATACTCTACCTCTAGCATGACAACACAGATCTGCTTGACACACTGGATAATGGCTTCCGGAGCTCCTGAGATGGTGACTGCTCGTTCAGTGGAGTTGGGCAGCATGTCCCCTGCGACCTGTACCTGAGCACCTGTGGACTGAAGTGGGAAGACTGTTATTGAGCATGTGTACTGTGTAAGGTGCAATGAAAAATAGCTGGTTCTCAAGCCGGAAAGGAACGATTCCTAAACAAACTACTAATAAAAATGTAATGGCTAAATGTAATGGCTAAATGTAATGGCTGTATGTGCATTTCTTTGCGAATTAATCATTAACTAGCTAATAAATTGTCAAGTAAATTCAATCAATCCTTATCACTAATTATGCCCTTCCTTACCTCTCTCATTTCTTTGATTTTGGAGCCTCCTTTCCCTATGAGGGAGCCACATTGGCTGGCTGGGACAACCAGGCGCAGGGTGACAGGAGGCTTGCTGGTGGCTGGACTGTTGCTCATAGAGTTGATTATATCCTGGGAAGAAACCATAAAGATCATATCAGCATAATAGTATTGTATTAAAATATCTGGTGTAACAGAATTGTAAAAACAGCCGTTGTAAAATGAACCACGACCAAGAGGAGATTGAGGGAAATATGTACGCTAGATACCTCTTCAAACTTGTATGCGATCATGGCAAAGGCCTTGAAGATGGCATCTGTGGGTCCGGTGATGGTAACTATCCGCTCTGGGCAGTTTCCCTCAGAGATGTTGATGCGTGCACCGCTCTGTGGGTCAAACAGTAGACACAGTCAGATAAATAAAGTAGATCATGAAGTACTAAATGGAATACTATCCATTTAATATGCATTCTTAAACTGGGTAAGGTGCATTATGGGATACATACTGCACTTACCTCTTCACGCATCTTCTTCACTGTCTCTCCTTTCTGAAAAGACAGACAGTAGACAGACAAGAAACAGACAGCAGACAGACAACAGTTAAAAAATCGGAGAGATGTCACATTAAAAAAATGTACTCGTCTTAAAACAGTTTTGTAATATTCATACGATTGTGATGTGTTTATGAACATGATAGTTACCTTTCCAATGATGCTTCCAACCTCCTGTAAAGAAACAGAGGTTCAACAACAGTTAGCATCAACGTCCAACCCAATACATGACAGAGACTATCCCAAAAACCTTGAAAAGCGACCTCTCCTCGTCTCCCTCACAACCACAGATCTAAAAACACTTGATAGACAGTAACCTATCCAGCCCATTCAGCCATCTTGAAGGAAAGGAGATAAGGAAAGTAAGCCATATGAGAGTATTGGAACCAAAGTAAAGGAAACTATCTGAGAGTATTGGAACCCAGGCGGTGTGTACTGTACCTTGCCGTGCATCAGAAGCCTGATGGTGAGGGTGACGTTGAGGCCTCCTTCGCCTGGCTGCTGCACCTTAGGTGGTTCCATGTTGGGATTGGATGTGAAGGAAGGGGTGTGGTCACGTAGAAGAGGAGTCCCAGGGCCAATGAGAGTGTGATGCCACAGCCAGCCAACCAGTCACCTGTAAGATAAGAGGGATGAGACACGACCACTCAATATTAGGCCCACTGGAAACAGAGGTACCAAACTACCACTGGATAACATTGATCATCTTTGAATGAATCTGCTCATGAATACCATTAGAGTTCTGTGAGTGGCAGACAGTGCTTTAACTCTGGAGGACAATCTTTAACTCTGGGATCTTAATTTGACCTATATTTTCGCAGCAAAAGAATCCTGCAGCAACAGGATTTGAATGTTTACTCCATAATGTTGCTTGATCCGTGGTTAGGCTATTAGCTGGCCAAAAGTAGCCGACATGAAAAGTGCAATAGTGTTAATATAACTGTGTGTTGGTGTTGGTTTTCAGTGAATTCATGTAAATTACGAAACTCATCCGCATTTCCTGCGGTGCAGGAAAATTCTGAGCAACAAAAGGGTGATCAAATTAAGATCCTACACCTGTACATCATAAAAGTATAGGGACAGGGAAGGCCATAATCCCTGAACCCAGAACTAAATGAGTAGCTCCATTTCATGTTGTTTGACCTTTTTTTTTATTTATATCCATACAAAGGATACTGATTCATGATTTCCACTGGCTGAAAAAAGATTTCCCGTTCTAGATCTATGGATATAGAATGGGAAGTCGTTCCTTCTAAATGTTCCGTTGCCATGATGGCTGGCAACGTTCTTATCCATTGCTTGCTAGCCAACTACGGCTAACCCAGCCACGTCAAACCGTGCAGCTAGAATAACAGCAACGTTGCTGCATTCAATTTCTTTGTATATATCCATAAAAACGATGTTTGATTACGACTGGCTGAGAAAAGATGACCATCTCGTCCTGACACGTTAATTCTTAATAGGACAGTGGAGATCGAATTTCAATATTGAAACAATGTTGCAAATGTCAAGAGACAGACAGCGATGTTTGGACAAACTCCTGTTGTTATAAAACCCTAATGTTAAGCTAGAAACATGGGGGAAAAATGTCAAGATGCTTTTTTACAGTGGAAACCATGTTAATGAATTGGCTGGCTGGGCTGATGAGACACTATATGCGTAGAGATATCTCAGATGGAACAGAAAACAAGATGCCCATTTTTACGTCATAGGCTTACCCCTGCTAAACTGTTTTTTTTGTGTGTATGGCTTAGAACACATCTCAACCAATCACAATGCTTGTTTTGACCAACCCGTTGTAGAAAGAAAGAGCGAGAACCAGAGGTTGTATGAGAGGCCAAACGGAGAGAGTGGGAGGCCACCGGAGGTCTCTGAGATAAGGGAGAAAAGGGTTCTGCAACCAGCTGTCTCTCTCCAATCTCCCAGAGATCAGATTACATAAAAAGCCTTAATCCGGGTTTAAGAGCCAGGCCAGTGGTGCAGGTCTGCCACAGGGCCTGGGCAGGGACAGAAATAAACCCACTAAAACCAAGTGGGGAATGGTAGGCTGGCTGGGACCGTAGCACAATGGACTGCTGGAGCCAGGGGTTACCGGGGTTACCGGGGTTATTTCGGGTATTTTGGTGATGGAACTAGATGAGAGGATGTAACCACTCTCTGTGGTATTGTAATAAAAATACTGGTGTATATGGAGCTACCACCACAGGCATACATGGTGATGGAAATGCCTTGGAATTGGGTTGAGTATTTGAAGAATTCTTCAAAAGGCGGCATGCAGAAAACAAATCATATAGACTCCAATCGGGTCCACACCTCCTGAGAGTCGTCATGTGTGGCTGAAATGAGAATGTATTTTCTCTCGTGTGCCTGGTGGTGTGTTTGAATAGCTCTCCTACCATCCACCACCTTCTCCCTCATCCACTGCAGCACAATAGAATTAGGTCACAGACTCATGATTCATCCATGCCCCATCCATGCCTTCCAGTCAACTTGCTCTTTATTTCAAGAGCTAAATATTAGGCACCATTCTCAGAAAGAACTCTATTTGAGACAGCGGCAGCATAAAAAAAGACATTTAAAATTCAAAATCCTGTTTTATCTTCAAATGTGCCTATTGTGTCCCTTGGTTGAATGATATTTAATTTAACATTTGAATCTGAGCGCAATCAGTTATGTATTAGAATCTATTAGTAGGGTATGCAATTCAGGACACAATACCACTGTATTCAAGAGTGAGGCAACAGAGTGAAGGTTAATAAATGCGTCCGACCGAACACTACATTATCAAAACCAATTGTCTGCATTTGACCAACAGTGTTTTCAAGTATACTTTCAGTGCTCTGGACAATGTATGTGTTGACCATTCTCAATCCTCTCTGTTAACAGAGTTATTACATCAACAAGTTGGAAATAAAGAAAATGGGAGATAGAGAGAGAGAAAAAGAGAGATAGAGAGATAAAGAGATAGAAGGAGAGAGAGAGAGAGAGAGAGAGATAAAGAGGGAGAGGGAGAGAGAGAGATAAAGAGGTAGAGGGAGAGAGAGGGTAGAGGGAGCGAGAGAGAGAGAGAGAGAGAGTGAAAGAGAGAAAGAGATAGAAAGAGGTAGAGAGAAAGGGAGATAGAGAGAGAGAGAGGTAGAGAGGTAGAGAGAGAGAAAGAGGTAGAGAGAAAGGGAGATAGAGAGAGGTAGAGAGGTAGAGAGAGAGAGAAAGAGGTAGAGAGAAAGGGAGATAGAGAGGTAGAGAGGTAGAGAGAGAGAGAGCGTGAGAGAGAGAGGTAGAGAGAGAGAGAGAGAGAGAGAGAGGTAGAGAGGTAGAGGTAGAGAGAGAGAGAGGTAGAGAGATAGTGAGAGAAAGTGGTAGAGAGGTAGAGAGAGAGAGAGCAGTATTTCTTGTGACATCTGATGTAGTTAGTAAGTGGGTCAGAGAGAGCTATGTTGAGCTGCAGAGCTGCTGGCCTCCTCCTCTATGGTGCTCTGCTATTGAATTAATCACGCTTTACGCTCGGGTGGACAACACCGCGCACAAAATGGCTCTTCCTTTTCTTTCATCTCTCCCTTCGTCTGCTGCCCTACCTGCCCTCAGCCCAGTGCAGAAAAGACAGCAGGCTGCAGCATCACTCCTGGAGAAGAAGCTTTACATCTGCCTGTCTTTCTTTTCATTCCTTGGCTCTTTAATGTAGAGCTAACAATGGAGGATGCCTCCTCTTATGTAGAACCACTGGACTGTGAGTGACCGAGAACACTTGACTAAATATGAAAAGATAGCTGACTTCAGTATCTGAAGAGGGTGGGCAGGAGAGAGCTCTGAGTGAGTACAGTCACAGCCCCCTCACTGAGACAGGTGAGACTTAAATAGAAGTGACGCCATCACAGATCACCTGAAATGATTCTGTCAGCAGTCAGGAAGGAAAGAAGAAATGGAGAGAAAGGTATTTGGGAGAATTGGGTGACTGACAGACAGAGGCCGTCCAGATGCCTTGATTAGTGCGGGGCAAAAGAAAGGAACGCACTGACTGGAAGTGGATCAGCACTGCAGTCTTATCATGCACTGTAGAAATGAGCCAGCAATTTTCTCTGCAGTGTTGCCTCACCTTATCCGGACTCACCTCTGCCCTTCCCTGCTTCCGGTCAGCTGTGTGTGAGTTGGTGCATATGCATGTGTGTACAGTATGCTTGCTCAAGCTTAGACCAAAGAGAACATGCAATCAGCATCTTTAAGATGTCCTTATTAGAGATTGGAGATTGTGTTGGAAAATGTGTTTTGTTTGAATCTCCACCAAGTCAGAGACTGATTATATGAAACATCAAGCCAAAGGCTCTTACAGCGCACGTAAGAAAAAGACTGAGATCTGGAGGAATGGGAAAATGGAGGACAGAACTTGCAGTATAATCTAGGCCAAAGCCCCGTCATCTGTTCCATTTTAATCCACCGAGCTAGAGATATGCTGTTATGATTTTGATATAAACCCTCCATAAGCATACAGTTGTAAGCCAAAGCAGTAGAGAGAGGGAGACCACTAAACTGAGGGTGACTCAAGACGTTGGCTCTTCACCAGCAGTGCACCCCACATTCATATGTTTGCCTGCTCCGACTCTAATTGACCCCGATTCTACAAATGACCTTTGAGCTCAATCATAGTGTAATTAATAGAGCATGCCTTAACACACAAGCAAACTAGAAAAGGGAATACATATGTTACGCATGGCACACAAATCGTAGCTGCATTCTCTTTGGTTGACCACGTTTGCTGGCAAAGATAAGAGATGAGTGACGCAGCATTGTAATCTGTTATAAGGAGCCAAGAGAAACGTCAGCCAGGGGATCCAGTCCATTCTACATTCTGAATGCACTAAACAGACTTTTCATTAGGAAAATAGCTGCAGTGAACTACTCACTAAAAGCAAGTCAGCACCCTCAAATAGCACCGATATGCCCCGTCAATCACCGTTGACCTCTCACCTCTAACCTTTTAGACGGCCTATGTTGAGCCTTAAGGAGGTCCTATGTATCCTCAATACCATGAGGACGTCACAGAAGGAAACCCCATATGAAGAACTCCATCTACTTTCATGACTCAGGCAGAACCGTCTCCTGCATGACTGAGCCTGTCACTAAAATCATCATTCTACTTCTAATAGATTGGAATGCTGGATTCAAAATGCCCTGCTGTCAGTAAGTAAGGGCCACAGTGGACAGCAGAGAAGTACATGTTGATATTAGATAGTCAAGTTGAACTTGTGTTGCTGTTGGAAAATAAAATAACCAAATATACTTGTTGTTGTACCGAAGTGGCCAGAGACAGAATTGCACCCACCCAAGTTGTCAGATCTTCCTTTGAAAAAGAAACTCTTACATGGGGGACAATGAATATAGAATAGAATAGAATAGAATGTGTTGTAGATGCAGTACACTGAGGTGTGAGCAGCAGCTCTGGTCTCATCTGACGCTAACTAGGCTTTTGTTGCAGTGTGATTGGAGGGGGAAGAAGGGGGGAGGTGGGGAGGGGGTGTCTGTGGTGCTGAGCGAACGGCCTTCCTCTCCTCTACCCGGCTGTGACAGTACACTCTAGAGCTGTCACTCTAGATCAGCCGCCCCTGCGCTGAGACCTCAGCCTACATCACAGTCAAAACAGGGGCGACCACTCACTCCCTCGCACTGAGTAGTGCCCTCACCAGGCCAGGCGACACTGGAGAGAAGAGAGGGATGGGGCATGGGTGGCCCCAAAAACAATTGTCACTGTCCCCTAATTAGAATCCAATCACAAAATGGGGTTGTAAAATGTGCCATTGCCTACGATGGGGATAGAGAATGTAGACCCCGTTTTGCATTGTAGCATACCATGTTGTACTGTGGCTGTGGTGGTAAAAGAAGAGCGTGCGGTCGGCCATCTTAGATTTCCCACAAATGTACATGAGATCACAGCTTGTCACTAAGTCAAGGCTCCGCTGAATGAGCATGCATGGATTTACAGATCACAGTCATGTTAAATGGGTCGAGTGTAAACACATATCTTTTTTTATAATTTTGAAATTCTATAATATAATTTTTGATCGTAGTATTTTTACTTCCTTGATAGATTACAATGATATTTAGTTTTCTAAATTCTAGTACAAATATTAATTTGATCATTTCAACAACAGAAAATAGTTCCAGCCTTCGGTATTGCTATTTGAGATGTCGATTATGCAATATTTTAACAATTATGTGATCTTTTAAAACCTGTCCTAACCATTACGGAGGAAACGTACATTCCAACAATTTGGTGCTTCCTTAGTTCAATCCCACGGTTCACATGAATTAGTGATAATGCCAAATGACACGTTGACTGTTCCTACAGACCAAGAACACCATCAAGAGAGCTAATTTGATAGTGAGGATGATTGGGATAATGGTCGTGAGGACTAGATACATCCATCTCATGGGCTATCAGGTTCTGTTACCATTCAGTGTGGACAAGGTCAGCGGAACCTATCGCAATAGAACGACGCCACTTCTGATCTGCGAAACATCACAATGTCATTAGAACCCACCTTAAAGGAACAATTAACCGATAATTCCATTAAACAATTAGCCCCAATGTATACGATCACAAGGGTGAGTCAATAGCAGGGAACATGGAGGGACCACAAAGAGAGGGGTCCAACCAACCAACAAGCTAACCGGCGATTCTCAAGGGAATACAGAAATACTTTCACAGCACACACATGGGGTCGCAACACCCTTTGTATTTGCCTAATGAAGAACACACTAAGAGCAACGGCTAAAACAATGGAGTCAGATCGATGTCCACTGTATTACAAAACAATGGGGTTTCAAATAACGATGGGATTGAGATAATAAACTCGCAACATGTCAACGTCTGTTGTTCCCGCACCACTTAACGATAACTCTACAGACATTCATTAATTATTGAAGACATTTCCCAACTCAACATTGGCCAATATCTCCTGCTGCCAGTTTAAAGCCAGGAGACTACCCATGAAGCCTTTTTTACATATGGTTTAACACTAGCCTACTGTACGTACATATGATACAGTCAATTGCACTATTTTACATTTCCACCATATGTGTTTATAAAAATAAATGCATATTTGAATAGTAACAATATGACCATTGGACTCATCAGAGGCCTTCCTAAAACCTGATCTAGAAGCTGAAAAATAGGCATTACCTTCGTGCAGCGTAAAACAGATGGCGACCACTTTCGACGTTTCGCAAAAGATTAAAAAAACACAGAATGAAAATGATTTTTTCCCTCTCCTCTCCCCTTTGCTATGCCCAGTCTGGATCGGGATATCTGATTGGTTGGAAAGGCCAAATCACATGGGCGAGACAGAGAACCCGTGACCCCTCTGTAAATAAAATGACGAAATGAAACAGCCTTGCATCCTAGTCGAACAATTTGTGGCAGTGTGATACCCTGACTACACTGACGATGTTGTGGTCTACTGTAAATAGGCTGTATGATGAGGCGTGATGGGGTCACCATCCCCCCCTCTCTGACCCCCAAACAGAAAACAAAGGGGGTGCCTAGTGAGGCACACTGGCATTGGGGCATGTCTACGGAGGCGGGGTGTCAAAGTCTGCATAGCCACCCCCAGGCACTCGCCTGTCCTGTAGGTCAATTGTTCCAACCCACCAACCGACCAACTCACCAACCCACCAACTCACCAACTCACCAACCCCCCAACTCACCAACCCACCAACCCACCAACTCACCAATCCACCAACCCATCAACTCACCAACCCACCAAGTCACCAATCCACCAACCCACCAACCGACCAACTCACCAACCCACCAACCCACCAACCCATCAACTCACCAACTCACCAACTCACCAACCCACCAACCCACCAACTCACCAATCCACCAACCCACCAACTCACCAACCCACCAACCCACCAATCCACCAAACCACCAAACCACCAACTCACCAACCCACCAACCCACCAACTCACCAATCCACCAACCCACCAACTCACCAACTCACCAACCCACCAACCTACCAACTCACCAACCCACCAACCCACCAACTCACCAATCCACCAACCCACCAACTCACCAACTCACCAACCCACCAACCTACCAACTCACCAATCCACCAACCCACCAACTCACCGCCTTCTTCTCTTGCTGATTATGAACACAACACCCAAAGTATTTTCAGATACAACAACCGCCAAGGAACACCAGCACAAACCCACAGACCCCCAACGTCTGTGACAAGGGACTACCAGGGTTAGTGGTTGGTTTGTGGGTTGGGGTGGTGGTCTGTGTGCCCTGGAGGATGAGGCTGGTAGAGAGATGGCGATGCAGAGATCAAAGCCCAAACCCCACATCACATGTCTGTTGTAACATCCAGCCGCCCTCGAACCAACCTGGCTCCTCCCGGCTGGCTTTTAATCTGTGTGTGTGTGTGAGTGTTTGTGGAATTACAGGGAGCTTTAGAGGCATCCCGTCCAGATTATCCAATCCAGCTAAAATCCAACCCGGTGTCAGATGGACAGTTGTGCAAGGACCCCAGCAGCACAGACAGAATGTAGGGTTTAGGGGGTGGAGGGTTTAAGGGGGGCGATGTGGGGGTACAGGCATTGGATTAGGGGCAACACAAACAATGAGGAGCGTGTCCCACCTAAATTTGTATTGCTCAGAGGGAAGCAAGAAGCATATCTTGGTTTATATATGTCCTCTTAAACACTCAACGTCTATCTATCTATCTATCTATCTATCTATCTATCTATCTATCTATCTATCTATCTATCTATCTATCTATCTATTTATCTATCTATCTATCAATTCAATTCAATTCAAGGGGCTTTATCGGCATGGGAAACATGTGTTAACATTGCCAAAGCACGTGAGGTAGATAATATACAAAAGTGAAATAAACAATTAAAATTAACAGTAAACATTACACATACAGAAATTTCAAAACAATAAAGACATTACAAATGTCATATTATACATATATATATATACAGTGTTGTAACAATGTACAAATGGTTAAAGAACACAAAGGAAAATAAATAAGCATAAATATGGGTTGTATTTACAATGGTGTTTGTTTTTCACTGGTTGCCCTTTTCTTGTGGCAACAGGTCACAAATCTTGCTGCTGTGATGGCACACTGTGGAATTTCCCCCAGTAGACGTGGGAGTTTATCAAAATTGGATTTGTTTTCGAATTCTTTGTGGATCTGTGTAATCTGAGGGAAATATGTATCTCTAATATGGTCATACGTTGGACAGGAGGTTAGGAAGTGCAGCTCAGTTTCCACCTCATTTTGTGGGCAGTGTGCACATAGCCTGTCTTCTCTTGAGAGCCAGGTCTGTCTACGGCGGCCTTTCTCAATAGCAAGGCTATGCTCACTAAGTCTGTACATAGTCAAAGCTTTCCTTACGTTTGGGTCAGTCACAGTGGACAGGTATTCTGCCACTGTGTACTCTCTGTTTAGGGCCAAATAGCATTCTAGTTTGCTCTGGTTTTTTGTTAATTCTTTCCAATGTGTCAAGTAATTATCTTTTTGTTTTCTCATGATTTGGTTGGGTCTAAATGTGCTGCTGTCCTGGGGCTCTGTGGGGTGTGTTTGTGTTTGTGAACAGAGCCCCAGGACCAGCTTGCTTAGGGGACTCTTCTCCAGGTTCATCTCTCTGTAGGTGATGGCTTTGTTATGGAAGGTTTGGGAATCGCTTCCTTTTAGGTGGTTGTACAATTTAACAGCTCTTTTCTGGATTTTGATAATTAGTGGGTATCGGCCTAATTCTGCTCTGCATGCATTATTTGGTGTTCTACGTTGTACACGAAGGATATTTTTGCAGAATTCTGTATGCAGAGTCTTAATTTGGTGTTTGTCCCATTTTGTGAAGTCTTGGTTGGTGAGCGGACCCCAGACCTCACAACCGTAAAGGGCAATGGGCTCTATGACTGATTCAAGTATTTTTAGCCAGATCCTAATTGGTATGTTGAAATTTATGTTCCTTTTGATGGCATAGAATGCCCTTCTTGCCTTGCCTCTCAGATCGTTCACAGCTTTGTGGAAGTTACATGTGGCGCTGATATTTAGGCCAAGGTATGTATAGTTTTTTGTGTGCTCTAGGGCAACAGTGTCTAGATGGAGTTTGTATTTGTGGTCCTGGCGACTGGACCTTTTTTTGAACACCATTATTTTGGTCTTACTGAGATTTACTGTCAGGGCCCAGATCTGACAGAATCTGTGCAGAAGATCTAGGTGCTGCTGTAGGCCCTCCTTGGTTGGTGACAGAAGCACCAGATCATCAGCAAACAGTAGACATTTGACTTCGGATTCTAGTAGGGTGAGGCCGGGTGCTGCAGACTTTTCTAGTGCCCGCGCCAATTCGCTGATATATATGTTGAAGAGGGTGGAGCTTAAGCTGCATCCCTGTCTCACCCCACGACCCTGTGTGAAGAAATGTGTGACTTTTGCCAATTTTAACCGCACACTTGTTGTTTGTGTACATGGATTTTATAATGTCGTATGTTTTACCCCCAACACCACTTTCCATCAATTTGTATAGCAGACCCTCATGCCAAATTGAGTCAAAGGCTTTTTGAAATCAACAAA
Source organism: Oncorhynchus clarkii lewisi (assembly GCF_045791955.1). NCBI lineage: Eukaryota > Metazoa > Chordata > Actinopteri > Salmoniformes > Salmonidae > Oncorhynchus > Oncorhynchus clarkii. The sequence goes on along the minus strand of NC_092164.1, from coordinate 14,151,999 downwards.
GCATGAGAAGACTTTGCCTTTGTGTTGGTTTGTTTGGTTGTCAATTAGGGTGTGCAGGGTGAATACATGGTCTGTTGTACGGTAATTTGGTAAAAAGCCAATTTGACATTTGCTCAGTACATTGTTTTCACTGAGGAAATGTACGAGTCTGCTGTTAATGATAATGCAGAGGATTTTCCCAAGGTTACTGTTGACGCATATTCCACGGTAGTTATTGGGGTCAAATTTGTCTCCACTTTTGTGGATTGGGGTGATCAGTCCTTCGTTCCAAATATTGGGGAAGATGCCAGAGCTAAGGATGATGTTAAAGAGTTTTAGTATAGCCAATTGGAATTTGTTGTCTGTATATTTGATCATTTCATTAAGGATACCATTTTGTCCTGTAACTCGTTCAAGGTAATTGGAGAATCCAGTGGGTTCTGGTAGTCTTTAATAGTTGATTCTAAGATTTGTATTTGATCATGTATATGTTTTTGCTCTTTATTCTTTGTTATAGAGCCAAAAAGATTGGAGAAGTGGTTTACCCATACATCTCCATTTTGGATAGATAACCCTTCATGTTGTTGTTTGTTTAGTGTTTTCCAATTTTCCCAGAAGTGGTTAGAGTCTATGGATTCTTCAATTACATTGAGCTGATTTCTGACGTGCTGTTCCTTCTTTTTCCGTGGTGTATTTCTGTATTGTTTTAGTGATTCACCATAGTGAAGGCGTAGACTCAGGTTTTCTGGGTCTCTATGTTTTTGGTTGGACAGGTTTCTCAATTTCTTTCTTAGATTTTTGCATTCTTCATCAAACCATTTGTCATTGTTGTTCATTTTTTTCGGTTTTCTATTTGAGATTTTTAGATTTGATAGGGAAGCTGAGAGGTCAAATATACTGTTAACATTTTCTACTGCCAAGTTTACACCTTCACTATTGCAGTGAAACATTTTACCCAGGAAATTGTCTAGAAGGGATTGAATTTGTTGTTGCCTAATTGTTTTTTGGTAGGTTTCCAAACTGCATTCCTTCCATCTATAGCATTTCTTAATGTTACTCAGTTCCTTTGGCTTTGATGCCTCGCGATTGGGTATTGCTCTGTTCAAGTAGACTGTGATTTTGCTGTGGTCTGATAGGGGTGTCAGTGGGCTGACTGTGAACGCTCTGAGAGACACTGGGTTGAGGTCAGTGATAAAGTAGTCTACAGTACTACTGCCAAGAGATGAGCTATAGGTGTACCTACCATAGGAGTCCCCTCGAAGCCTACCATTGACTATGTACATACCCAGTGTGCGACAGAGCTGCAGGAGTTGTGACCCGTTTTTTTTGTTATGTTGTCATAGTTGTGCCTAGGGGGGCATATGTGGGAGGGAATGCTGTCACCTGCAGGCAGGTGTTTGTCCCCCTGTGTGCTGAGGGTGTCAGATTCTTGTCCGGTTCTGGCATTTAGGTCGCCACAGACTAGTACATGTCCCTGGGCCTGGAAATGATTGATTTCCCCCTCCAGGATGGAGAAGCTGTCTTCATTAAAGTATGGGGATTCTAGTGGGGGGATATAGGTAGCACACAGGAGGACATTTTTCTCTGTTAAGATAATTTCCTTTAGAATTTCTAGCCAAATGTAAATGTTCCTGTTTTGATTAATTTAATGGAGTAAGTTAGGTCTGCTCTATAACAAATTAGCATTCTATCTATCTATCTACCTTTCTATCTATCTATCTATCTATCTATCTATCTATCTATCTATCTATCTATCTATCTATCTATCAATTCAATTCAATTCAAGGGGCTTTATCGGCATGGGAAACGTGTTAACATTGCCAAAGCACGTGAGGTAGATAATATACAAAAGTGAAATAAACAATTAAAATTAACAGTAAACATTACACATACAGAAATGTCAAAACAATATCTATAACAATCTATCTATCTATCTATCTATCTATCTATCTATCTATCTATCTATCTATCTATCTATCTATCTATCTATCTATCCCCCAAAAACACAGAATGATCCCCGCAGCCGCCCTACCGCCCCGCCTGTCGATTGGCCCATGGGAGAATACCACAAATAGAGCATTAAATTTGCTCCACATTGAATCACAAGAGGCTGAGAGAGGCACAGTGTCACAGGGAATCTGCTTTATATTCAAATAACGCTGCTGGCTCTCCTTCAAAACCAAGAGTACATGGTGGAAGCCCCACAGACACAGACTTGAACTTTTTGAACCGTTTTTCCTCAAGTTATTACCATGTAAGGCCTTGTCCCCATAGTTTTAGACAGCGTCCTCTCCTTGTCTCCTTCCCTTAGGGCCCACTGATCTGAAAGGACTTGATAGGTGAAAGTGATATTGTGGAACTGGAAAACCTGTCTCAGTCGTTGCACCTATCAGTGCTCATGAAGGAAAGGAAATAAGGAAATAAATACATTTGAGAGTATTGGGGCGTGGCCAATGTATTCCTCCATATCCCAAGGCAGTCACAGTGCATGTTTTGCAATAAACATATACAAACCCCTATAGCATCCACACATACTAGTTATGCACTTGAGATGGCAAGGATATTTACATCTCAAGTCCATGCAAAAGGTCCAGAGTGAGTCTTGTAGAAGACCTCTTTACCTAGTAGTATTCATATGGTCAGGCAGTATACAGTATCTTACCGGTTCAGATGAAGGGAAAGTTCCAGAGGAGGAGATGGAGGTTCAGTTTGGGACCAGACAAACATGGAGGGCAACGGACACTCTGAGGTATGGGCTGGCTGGCCTGCTTCTATATGTAAACTTTCCCTCATAGCCTCCAGCAAGGTGACCAGCCCAGTCCAGCCCAACTCAGACTAGCCCTCGGTGGGAGAAGCACCCTCCCCATATAGCCACCCCAGTCCCCTGTCAGGTACAGGCAGGCCTGATGGAGGCAGAAGGGCGTGAAGGAGAGAGGGAGCGAGGGAGAGAGGGATCAGGAGGAACAGCCGATCCCGCTAGTGATTGTTGACGTGGTGACTGAAGGAGGCGGGGCTGAAAACGAGTGTTGTGTGAGTGTGTCTATGTGTGTGTGTGTGTGTGTGTGTGTGTGTGTGTGTGTGTGTGTGTGTGTGTGTGTGTATGTGCGTGTGCGTGTGTGTGTGTGTTTCACGAAGGGACTTTTGTGGAAGTGATTATCTAAGCACTTCCCCTGACCCAATGAACATTTTATATCAATACTTTTTATGCAACCAACTGACGTATCCTGGGCTGCATGTCATTATTGATTGCGGAGAAGCCACAAGCCACATGCCCCTGGTCCCATGCATTGTCTACAGTACCTAACAAACAGACACTGAATAAGATTTGTCTTACAACACACTTTACAGACAGGCAGAATGGTGCTTTAACAAGTTTAACAAGGGCCCAGTTTTTCTAAAGTTATCTGGATTTTGCCTATCGGATAGGATTAAATGCATAGAAATAGAATGAATAGGACGGACGTATCATTGACTTGAATGGGGACTCCCGCTCTATTCATTCTGTTTCTAGGCATTTTATATTTCTGCGCATCGCTTTTGAAAAACTGGGCCCTGATGTCCGGTTTTGATCATAGAATAGAGTCGTGTAATATTTGACCATCTTTTCATCCCAATGATCAGCATTATACACCCGTGGGGATAAGAGTACACGGCACTTCTTTCTGTCTCAGTCAAAACAACAGACCTCCTCTGCCGGGCTGCTTCCTCTCCCCTCCCCTTCTAAAAGCCTCCCCTTCCCCTCTGTGCCCCCACAGCCCCATAATCCACACCAACAATCCCAGCCCCTAATGGAAAATATGGCCTGACCCTCTCCACTGATGTGGTCAATGCAGCCAGTAATGGGTCCACATTGCCTTGCAGCTAAAACCAATAATGAATGGGGTGAAATGGAACTTTAACCGTGTTGGTCTGTCTCTTGTGTCACGTGTCGTATGTGGTCTTCCTTTAGTAATGCCAGCGTCCATATATACAGAGGAATAGTCCTTTCAACTTCTAATCAAACGCAACATTCACTGACGCTATTCACCTCCTCAATAGATTGTTGTTTTTGCGACGTCATTTCTCAACGAGCGATTTGTAGATTTGTCAGTGTTCTATAAGTCATTATAAACAGGGTGGTTTGAGCCCTGAATGCTGATTGGCTGACAACCCTGGTATATCAGACAGTATACCACTGGTACGATAAACCATTTATTTTTAATGCTCTAATTACGTTGGTAACCCATTTATAACAGCAATAAGGCACTTCAGGGGTTTGTGGTAAATGGCCAATATACCACGACTAAGACCAGCCCTTAGCCGTGATATATTGGCTATATACCACACACCCCTTGGGTGTAGTTGCTTAAATAACATATCCTATACAGTACAAGTTACACTAATCAAATCAAATGACCACATTGATGGAAAATCCATCCATGGTTAGAATTAGTGATGATATCAGACATGTGGGTTATAGATACAGGACAGAGATTATAACCAGCCAGAGTACTGCACCACCATGGATACAGGACAGAGATTATAACCAGCCAGAGTACTGCGGGGTGCAGCTAGTGGAAGCACTAGTGGTAGTCTGTAATATCTGTCTCTTCCATTAAGGATCTGCAGAGGGCACAGAAGTAAGAGGGGACTTTGTCTCCCTTTTTGTTTAGATGGATAAAGCTACATGTACCATGCTCTAGGGTCTCTCTCTCTGTGTTCTACTCTCTCCTTTCCCTCCTCTCTCTCTTTTTTCTACTCCCTCTTTCTCTTCGACTGTCTTCTCGTAGAGTATCTGAAGCATACATCACTTGTTTTGAGATGATTAATGACTGTGTACATTTTGCTGGTAGTTGAGGGAGATGTGTGTGTGTGTATGTGTGCCTGTTTATACCTGCACTGTTGCTCCTGGGGTCAATAGAAACACTTTGTCTAATACTGCCGACACATGAGTGTGATATAAATTGAACTTGACCACGTCAGTTGAACTGGCACCCGGAGCATCTCACCCACATGTACAGAGGGAGGTGGCATGTTCTCCCCCGTAGGTCTTCAATCTCATAGCTTGGTGACCGGGACGACTATACAAACACTGTAGAATACAGGAAGGGCCCAAGTAAGAGGCTTCTAATCACACTGTATGTATCACCATTCACCACCCACTTGTGTGGCACGGTGAGCACTTAAAGCTTGGAGACTGGGACACATTTTTATCCCTGACAAGTAGGCTACAGACCACACACACAGACACCAAATGCACAAGAAAGGACACACAAATGCCTGCACTTGCACACTCCTGCACTGACTGGCTGTAAGCTAAAGCTGCCAGTTATGGTGACAAAGGACACAAGATACCCAGGGTGTCAGAGGGAGAGTGGCCTTAGCCCCACATGTGTGTGTGTGTGTGTGTGTGTGTGTGTGTGTGCGCGTGTGCGCGTGTGTGCGTGTGTGCGTGTGCGCGTGTGCGTGTGTGCGTGTGTGCGTGTTGACAGTGGCACATCAAGCATTACAGAGGCGAGAGGCAAAGAATGTCACCAGACCCTCAGAGATGGCCCTTTGCAACCCTGGCACTACACATTAAACTCTGCAGCAGCTTGGGTGTAGGCCTCGGGTGTAGGCCTATGGACTGCACTGGGCGTCTTTAGTTGAGCATAGACTTAATGTGCTTTTAATAGAAAATAAACTAAAGAGGCGAGGGTAGGGCAGGGCAGGGCAAGGGAGGGAGGGCAGGGCAGGGCAAGGGAGGGAGGGCAGGGCAGGGGAGGGGTAGGGAGGGACTTACCACAGACAAGCTGGACCACTGGGATCAGGACATGGGCAGTGGTTGTGTTTGGAGGAGGGGGAGCTAGGTGGCTGACAGACAAGTTCAGATCATCAGCTCCAGCAGGACCAGCATCAACCCATTCTAGAGAGAGGAGGAAAACATAAGAACCATTAAGAATACATTTCACTGTTACCACTTTCTTTTTTTTTATTACAGAAAAATTTGAATATTCATGACTGAAACGCAGTACTGTAAAATAGAGCATACTGTAAAATAAATTATTTCAGCCCACATGAAAAAATGCTTCAGTTTACTAGAGAGTACTACAGTACTTACTATATAATTTTGTAGTAAACTGTAGTATACTGTAGAATACTATACCACACACTGAAGTATGCCTCGATCATGTGTAGTATTACTATATCATGTTGTAGTACATCGTAGAATACTATAGTAAATACTACAGTATACTATATTCAGCAAAATCACTACAGTAAATACTACAGTAACTACAGTACCACATTTGCATACAGTATAACCTGCCCGTTCCCCTCCCCCATGTCTCAATTTGTGCCAACCATAAGTAAGAAACCTACATGCCAAGAATAGACCATATATAGTGTTTCTTACAGGTGATAGAAAAGAGCAGAAGTGATGAACTATCTGTTCAGAACCACTCCTACCTACCTACAGGTTATGGAACATCTAATCTTTTAGTATTTCTGCAGTAGGTGAAAGCCTCCACTTCTAGGTCAAAGATAATACAACTGGGGCCCGAAATCGTCTCTGGCATTTCTAACATATTGGCCCATATTTTTCCTTGAGGCCCCCATGAAGGCCCATTTTTTTTCTTGAGGCCCCTCAACGGCCCAATTTATTCCTTGAGGACCCCTATATTATTCAGATAAAGATAATTTTGCACAACAAACCCAAGTTAGACAGGCCCAATGGGCTAAAACTGGACCAGCCCATCTGGCATTTGCCCGAAATGCCAGATGGTCAGTCCGTCCCTGGCTAAAAGGCAGAACAAACACCATATGTGGACCTACACCATTAGTGTATGCATAAATGGCTTTCATCATTAGTAAACTCAACAAAAACTCTAATTAGTAGCATTCTCTTCTGCTGCTGAAAATAACAGCCTCCTTATATTGTGTGAAAAAGTGTATGCGTGTATTTGTGTGTGTGTGTGTGTGTGTGTGTGTGCGTGCGTGTGTGTGTGTGTGTGTGTGTGTGTGTGTGTGTGTGTGTGTGTGTGTGTGTGTGTGTGTGTGTGTGTGTGTGTGTGTGTATGTTGATTATCAGCCTAATAGGTAATGTCAGAAGATCATGCTGTTCTTACCAAAGAGGGGTCCAGGAAATCTCCTTGCTGTTCTCCTCCATGTCATGGGACCCTGTCTTATCCCACATTCCAGAATAACATGGAAGATTCCACCTCTCCACTTCTGATCCACCCGGAGACTAGAGAAAGAGTCAAACATTTGCAGGCAGGGGTTAAATGTGAGTTTTGATTGAACATTGATTATCTCAATGAACCGCTTTTCCATGATTATTTCTGATTTCCCCTGTTGGACCCCCTGTTGGACCCCCTGTTGGACCCCCTATTGGACCCCCTGTTGCCGCTGAAACGCTTTAGATAGAATTGACCATAATATAGATGATGACATTGTCTCTAGATCTTGATTAGATAGTCGGCTAGACAGTGGGATGTCAGCGGATGTCGTCAACATCAATGGCACGTAGCGCAATGATAACCTGCCACTCTGAGGGTGGTTTAGGACAAGTCGTATGTGTTCAATGTGCTTGGCCTGCCAAAGGAAAGGAGTAATTTTACCGCTGTGGCTGCTGTTTCAACAGGATAACAGTGCCCTCTGTTGGTCGCTGTGTTCAAATACAACTCACTGTTTGATTGAGGACAGAAATGCTCTGAATGCAATATGCTATTACATCAGAACGCTTCTTAGCAAAGCCTACCACGATGAATCAGACTGTTTCATATTTTATGACTTCTAAAAGGAAGTCCTGTGCTGTCTTCTGCCCCTTCCCACTTTCTCCACCACGCAATCTGCAGTTGCTACATACAGTTGAAGTCAGAAGTTTACATACACTTCGGTTGGAGTCATTAAAACTTGTTTTTCAACCACTCCACAAACGTTTTTGTTAATGAACTGTAGTTTTGGCAAGTCGGTTAGGACATCTACTTCGTGCATGACACAACTAATCTTTCCAACAATTGTTTACAGACAGATTATTTCACTTATAATTCCCTGTATCACAATTCCAGTGGGTCAGAAGTTTACATACACTAAATTGACTGTGCCTTTAAACAGCTTGGAAAAGTCCAGAAAATGATGTCATGGCATTAGAAGCTTCTGATAGGCTGATTGACATAATTTGAGTCAATTGGAGGTGTACCTGTGGATGTATTTCAAAGCCTACCTTCAAACTCAGTGCCTCTTTGCTTGACATCATGGGAAAATCAAAAGAAATCAGCCAAGAAAAATAATTGTAGACCTCCACAAGTCCGGTTCATCCTTGGGAGCAATTTCCAAACGACTGAAGGTACCACGTTCATCTGTACAAACAATAGTACACAAGTATAAACACCATGGGACCACGCAGCCGTCATACCGCTCAGGAAGGAGACGCATTCTGTCTCCTAGAGATGAACGTACTTTGGTGCGAAAAAAGTGCAAATCAATCCCAGAACAACAGCAAAGGACCTTGTGAAGATGCTGGAGGAAACAGGTACAAAAGTATCTATATCTACAGTAAAACGAGTCCTATATCTACATAACCTGAAAGGTCGCTCAGCAAGGAAGAAGCCACTTCTCCAAAACCGCCATAAAAAAAGCCAGACCAAGGTTTGCAACTACACATGGGGATCGTACTCCTCTGGTCTCTCATGAAACAAAAATAGAACTGTTTGGTCATAATGACCATCATTATGCTTGGAGGAAAAAGGGAGATGCTTGCAAGCCGAAGAACACCATCCCAAACACAAAGCACGGGGTGACAGCATCATGTTGTGGGGGTGCTTTGGAGCAGGAGGGACTGGTGCACTTCACAAAATAGATGGCATCATGAGGAAAGAAAATTATGTGGATATATTGAAGCAACATCTCAAGCGTCAGTCAGGGAGTTAAAGCTTGGTCGCAAATGGGTCTTCAAAATGGACAATGACCCCAAGCATACTTCCAAAGTTGTGGCAAAATGGCTTAAGGAGAACAAAGTCATGGTATTGGAGTGGCCATCACAAAGCCCTGACCTCAATCCTATAGAAAATGTGTGGGCAGAACTGAAAAAGCGTGTGCGAGCATGGAGTCCTACAAACCTGACTCAGTTACACCAGCTCTGTCAGGAGGAATGGTCCAAAATTCACCAAACCTATTGTGGGAAGCTTGTGGAAGGCTAGCCGACACGTTTGCCCCAAGTTAAACAATTTAAAGGCAATGCTACCAAATACTAATTGAGTGTTCTGACCCACTGGGAATGTGATGAAAGAAATAAAAGCTGAAATAAATCATTCTCTCTACTATTATTCTGACATTTCACATTCTTAAAATAAAGTGGTGATCCTAACTGACCTTTGACTAGGATTAAATGTCAGAAATGGTGAAAAACTGAGTTTAAATGTATTTGGCTAAGGTGTATGTAAACTTCTGACTTCAACTGTACATTTTTGGACATATAAATGTATGATATGTACCCATTGATTGTTGAATAACATAACTTTCCTTATGAGCTTAGTTCAACTACCGTACTCCATCAGAACCCCAAAATATCAACTTGTTTTACTCCAATGTTTGTAAACATTGTACTTGTAAACAAACAGTGCATGCTTAAAACTATAATGTTGATATCTTGGTTGGTCGATCCTTGCATCTATATCTCTGTCTATGAATTTGAAAGTGGTAACATTTCTCCAGGCACATCCCTCAGCCTTTTACCAAACATAAGTGGGGGAAACGCTTTATTATTTCAACTGTGGATTGCCCCTTTATAGTAATCATCTACCTCTTAATTTCATCCCTCCATTTTCTCCCTCTTTCAACCTCTTGCTGAGAGAAATATCACTGCTCTCTAATTGTACGTTGCTTTGACATCAACACCGTAAAGGCCACTAGTAAGAGTATATTAGTGATGAAAAAAAACTTGTTGGTTTAAGTACTGAAATTATGGCTGTTAGTATGTGTAACTTTACCCTGTGAACCACACAGTCATAAGGGCTGCAGTATAACTTGACACTGTTTAACTTCCAGGGCTTTCTGACAACAACAGTCACAAGGACTGTGGTATCAACCAAAATGCGATGCTTTGAAATGAGACTGAGTTCCATAAGACTAAATAGTGTGTCATACATGATTTCCATGTCAGTCTGAGGCGAATGCCCTGTTCCGGTCTACTCAGTTAATTCTATAATACAGGCAGAAATACAACAGCTCAAAGAGAGTACTGAGATGTCTGCCTTCGTCTCTGATCCTATTCTACATCTATAGGTGTGTATAGTTAATATGTACTGTAGCTAACCTGGAAGTGCAGATGGTTTGCACAAGGTTGTTTCAACAACAACTTTGCCGTGTGCGTGTCAACCGAGACGGCCAGACAATCCATTCTCTCCAGAAATGCTTGTGTACCAAACAGGGACAGACAATGCTTGCATAGACACATGACAAAACAGCATCACGGATTGGATGAAGACAAATTATATTTTACACATCCTCGTCCCCTGAGTATTCTGTGCTTCGTACTTATCTGTACACCCTCCTTTCCAAAGAGAGAGCGATCAGGGAGAGTGGCTCGGCTTACTGTAAGACGCTGCAGTGACAATCATCAGTTGCTCTTTCAACTCCGTGTGCTGCACCTGCAGACGATTAGGAGGAAATGTGTCTAAAGGAAACAGTGAGCTCACAGTGAGCCGTCTATAATCCTCCCGTCAACATCATAAAACTGACTAATGGTTGTCAAACCAGGTTATGGAGGGAAGGAGGGAGAGAGAGAGAGAGAGAGAGAGAGAGAGAGAGAGAGAGAGAGAGAGAGAGAGAGAGAGAGAGAGAGAGACAGAGAGAGAGAGAGAGAGAGAGAGAGAGAGAGAGAGACAGAGAGAGAGAGAGAGAGAGAGAGAGAGAGAGAGAGAGAGAGAAAGAAAGAAAGAAAGAAAGAAATAAAGAAAAAGAGAGAGATCGAGAGATGACAAAGAGAGAGGAAGAGAGAGAAGGACAAACAGAGAGAGATAGAGAGAGAGGGAGAGAGAGAAGGACAAACAGAGAGACAGAGAGAGAGAGAGAGAGAGAGAGAGAGAGAGAGAGAGAGAGAGAGAGAGAGAGAGAGAGAGAGAGAGAGAAAAAGAGAGAGATCGAGAGATGACAAAGAGAGAGGAAGAGAGAGAAGGACAAACAGAGAGAGATAGAGAGAGAGGGAGAGAGAGAAGGACAAACAGAGAGAGAGAGAGAGACAGAGAGAGAGAGAGAGAGAGAGAGAGAGAGAGAGAGAGAGAGAGGGAGAAAGAGAGAGAGAGAGAGGGTGAGTGAGAGAGAGAGAGAGAGAGAGAGAGAGAGAGAGAGAGAGGGAGAGAGAGAGAGAGAGAGAGAGAGAGAGAGAGAGAGAGAGAGAGAGAGAGAGAGAGAGAGAGAGAGAGAGAGAGAGAGAGAGAGAGGGAGAGAGAGAGAGAGAGAGAGAGAGAGAGAGAGAGAGAGATAGAGAGATAGAGAGAGAGAGAGCGAGAGAGAGATAGAGAGAGAGAGAGAGAGAGAGGGTGAGTGAGAGAAAAAGAGATTGTTTTTCTCTGAGACAAAAATATCTCTATTTCCCAGGCCATAACTCTCCTCTGTGTGGCCAGTGAACAGAGAGAGGACTCCGGTTTCTCTCTCAGGCCGGAGTATCACTTACACTACATCCTGTTATGAGTTATGGTGCAAAGGGGTGCAGGAGGACTTAGAATAGAATACAACCTAATAAGCCTATTGAACACAGAGGTGTGGTAATGAGAAGCTATTGTATCATCCCTAACGTCCATCAATGGGTAAGTAAAGTCCTCCCTTCCTTATTGTTGACAGGACAATACACATTTACACAAGAAGGTGCTAGCACGCACACACACAACCACTTACACGTCAGATCTGTCAAAATGTCCTCCAATTTCCATACGGCTGTGTATTCTGTTCCATTTGGGGCCCTGAGTTCTATAAGCCATCATCATCAGTTTTCCTCCTTACACCTGATAAAAACAGCTCATGTCAGCTCCTATTTGTAGAGCCATATGGGAGTAAATGGAACTGCCAAAACCCTGAGGCATGTACACAGCAGGTATGTTTCAGAGCTACAGTACTATGGATGCATAGAGCAGATACGGAACATAGATTACAACATGATACGGCTCCACTGCTAACACCTGCACACTTCAGAGAGTTATTATGACAATTGAACTACTCTTACGATTTCAATAAAAGTCACATTATTGAGCTGCATTTCCCACACGTTAAAAAACATGAATCCATCCTATTGAGAGGTTGACAATGGAACAATAAGACACAGTACTGCCTGAATGGCAGGTTCTGGATCTTGAATGTCTTTTGAACTCTGCTGTCCTACTGTGCAGACAGAGGGTAACTGAGAAGTCAAGGATACAACGTTAACAGCACTATTGGCGAACCGTTTCGTCTCGCCACTTTTCAAGCCATAGACACCGCATCCTTGTGTTCTTACTACAAACAACAGTCGTTGGACTGTTAACAAAGACGTGTGAAGCTTGTAAGGGGGAAAAATGTCAACATTTATTTGACTCTGTTTGTTTCTAGTACAGGTAGCTATGCATCTAATAAAAAAAGATGCCATGAGAATATTTGTACAATCACCATCAGTTGGTATATGTTGAAATGAGTCAAGATGACCCCAACAAACCGGTATCACATGCAGGTCACAGTAGTTACAATGTGCCGGTTCTAACTGGCTAGTAAAAGCACAGTCGTGTGTATACAGAACAATATTTATTTGAGGGACTACATCAACACACTCAGCCCTCCCTCCTAACTAGATTCAAAACAGGAAGTCCAATCAGACAGCCAGCAGAGCACACCCTGTCCATCCTCAGTACCAGTCAGCATGCCTTCCCTCTAAACCCTGTTTACAGAAGGGAATGCAGTGAGGCCATGACTTTGATTCAATTTAGCAGGTAATTACACTATCTGGTAAGGCAATTATCCTGTGTGCAACATAATTCAATTTGCTAGCTAATGGTGCTCCCACAACCTCCACAGTACAGGAGACAATGCATTTCTAAGAGGGGAAGTAGGGATACTGTTTTGTACCTACTGTTGGAGCATCTGTGGGCTAATTAGGTCAAAGCCTATGAAAACAACAGCCTAAAAGAACAACAAAACACGTGTCAGCCTGGTACAAACAACCACCACTGCACCCGAGCATGAATTTACTTTTTATTTTAAACTTTCAAATGAGGTGAGACGGCCATGCCCAGAGAGCAGGATACCCATGTTTCAAAGACCAAAAAAGAGGAGAGAGATAAGGGACCTCTTTTAGACTGAGCTTAGTCTGGGTAGATGAAATCCATGTGGCCTTGCTGGCTGATTTTAATCCCCTGCTTCATTCTCTCCCTCCCTGCCTCCCTCTGAGCAGACTCACCAGAGCCATGGTCTGCATGGAGGAAGAAGGGCCCGGCAAGCAGGCGTCTTTGAACAGCAGCCAAGGAGGAAAAAGGGAAGAGAGCTTCTGAGGATCACTGGGCTGTATGCAATGCCAACTGTCTTGAATATCTCTGACCTGAGATTGATTAGAAAACTGCAATATGGTGTAAACTTATCCAGGGTCGTAATTCATCAGACGTCGGAAATTAGAGGAAGCTAGATAAAGTCCCATTCTGAATAGGAAAGAGTGGTGCTTACCTTGACCTGGGAGAGGGAGGGATGGAGAGATGAGGAGAGTCAAAGGGATGGAGAGTGGAGGGTCCAGGCAGGGAAGGGGTCTGGGTAGGTCCCAATGGGGTAGTCCAGGAGAGGGAACGAGAGAGGAGTAGAGAGGAGAGGAAGGACAGGGAACAGGGAGACAGGGAGGTGAAACATAAATGCTACTCTCTCCCTTTCTCTCTCTCACACACACACCCAAACACACACTCACACAGCCTACAGACAGGAACTAACACACGCAGTTACTCCCAGGATGGGAGAGAGAGTGTCTTTACCCATCCACAGACACTCAAACACAGAGAACAAGAGTAAGACCCGGCCCACTCTCTCCTACTGGCCCAATGAGAGGCAGCTGTAAAACTGCACGACCCAATGAGAGACGTTGAAGGCAGGGCCAATAAGTGCAATGACTCATCCAGCCAATCATAGACATCGCCTTTGGACTCTTAGAAACTCCCTCTCTCTTAGTGACAGATTTAGGAAGGTGCACTTAGCCTGTGTGAGTGATTTAAGACCCTGACCTGGGACATATTAGAGTGATTAGATTCTGATGCACCTAAACCAGTGTGATAACACAATAGGCAGCATGCTCCCCTACAACACTAGCTGAGATCCAGTCAGGTGCTGTACTGCATGCTACAGTCATTCTCATGTACGGCTACCCTCTTAAAGGAGGTTACGCATGACATGTTGCATTATTTCTGAAAACAGAACACACGCAGTCGTGCACACACAGACACACACACAGGAATGCACGTGCATACACACGTACAGAGTTGATTGTTAAAGAGGGAGGAGAGGTGAAACCTCTGATTCAGCAGTATTTCAGCCCTCTAATGAAACACAGCTGACAGGCTGTGCTGTAGAGGATGTACCTCCTCTATACTGGACAGGAGATGGCTATAAAAGATTCATAGAAAATGGGAGGGGAAAGATGGGCACAGAGGGGAAATATAGGCAGGGTTTACCAGCTGCGATGAAATTAGTATTGGTCGCTGTGAATAATATACAGGATATTGCCACAGTCAAACCAAGGTAACAGGAAAATGTTGTGGAAATGATGTCCTAAAGACTTATTTCCCTCACTGTCCGATTCCTTACAACCACTGATCTGAAAGAGATGGATAGTTACTAGTTGAAAGCACAGAATACATTCATGGATGAAAGTGATACAGCAGAATGGCCGCCACCGTTTGCATGCATGCTATCCTTTCCCATTAGGGTCTGGTTCTCAAAGGAGGTGACACAGAAGGAAGTGCTTCGTCTGGGAAACAGCACTAGGCGCAGACGGGTCTTGGTTAGAAAAGGAAAGGTTGGATGGATCCAGAATTTGCAGTGAGGCCTTCCTCACAGCTATGGCTGTGATGTCCATGAAATCAAGGCACACTGTTGGACTGCCTTGGGATAACTGCATGACAACCAAATCCCCAGATATGTGTTTATTGGGTTCTGTTGAGGGCACAGAAGATATCTCATGACTGGCTAAATCACATAACATTTAAAGTGCTGTGACAATGGACTGATTCTCTCCATGTAGCCTGAGGCAGTTTTTTAAAACTTAAAACCAACCACATGATAATCAAATTGGTCATGCCATACTCAGAGAACTATTTATACGTGTAGTAAATATGTTATAAATACCCTACCAAATCCCATAAAAGAACCCAGTTTGAAAAATAAGTAGGCAAATGCACAATAGTTTGTGTGACATGCGCACTGGAGAGAGTCAGTCACCACTCCATTGATATGCCCTCATTTATAGCACCAAAGGTCAAACTCAGATTGCAAATGTTTGCTGAAGTTTGTTTATGATGTTGCAGCCGTTTTCAAGCATATTCATACTGCTAGACGTAATCCAAATGTGTATATAAAAGATCACACGTGACGCGAAAATAAAGTTTACAAACATTCGCATACGTTTTCTCCTCATACCATAACAACGTTACTTTATTCAGTTACATTGTAACGCCGACATGTAGCCTACTTTCCAAAGATTTTATATGGACGTTAACAATAAGGGGATTCGTTTATCTAGCCCGGGTTACCCCGATGGGGGGAGTTTGTATCGGGTGAAGGTGATTGCATTCATTTTGGAACAGGGCGGCCTGACGGGCGTGAGCCAGTTCTAAACAAACGTGAAGTAATTAAGCAATTGGAGTGATAAATCGGATTAGTGATGAGTCGGATTCTGTGCAAAAGTGATTGCGATAAAAACGCTTTATTTTGAACATTATTTTGAACATTCAAACATTTATTTTTATGGAAAATAGATGTTGTATGTTTCGGGACGATTGGCCGAGGGGGGCAGATTGCTGTTTGATTTGAGAAGTGCGCTCCTCCCTCCCTCCCCGCTTTCCCCCGATGACATGATGCGCCATTGCTTGGTTCAACCCGGACAAGGAAAATAGAACTCCCTGATATCACAGCGCGCGACGGTCAGGTCCAATGATTATCCATGGGGCAATGTTCTGTTGCGTGCTCAGTAGAATGCTCTATGTTTTGTGTAGGGTGTTTGTCTTTATTCATTAAATGTCCATGTGATATTATGTCCTAATATGTTGGAATACATTATGTAGCCTATTGGCCATTGATATTGAAACTAGTGAAAAATATTGATCATTGAGTGATATACTAATGTTAATTGATTAAATAGATTTTAAGGTGCATTTTGGATGATCTCCGTTCAACCGACAGAAACTACAGCCCCCATAGTTCCTTGCAAAATCTCACAGACTCAGTTGCTCTGAAATGCATTCAACTGGACAACAGCGCGCACACGAGTTCAGTCGGGGAAGAATTTAGAGGTAGGTTTTTACCTACTTTCCTTGTCAATGTATAAAGTTGTATGTACATTGTTTAAAACCCAATTATTGGTGTCAACTTCAGCTAGCTAACAAGTTCACCAATGTTCCCTGCAAAAATATAATATTAACTCGCATGGTGTAGCTAATATTAGCTAGATAATGTCAGCTACTGTAGACAGTTAACTAAATTGTCTAGGCTAGTTGATGTTAGCTGTAGCTAGCTCTCTGACATTGTTCACTGGCAAGGGGTTTATTAAAATAAGCTCAGCTACCTCTTCCAGACAAGCTTAGCTACCTTTAGCTAACTAACGTTAGGTATTCCAGACTGGAATCTGGTTAGCTAACGTAACTAGTTAGCTAACATTGAATATCGCTCGTGCCAGCCATGCGTGCAGAAGTTGCACCCCTGTTTTAGCGAATACTTTTTAAAGTAACTATGTCGGGTCTCGCATGCATTGCAATTACGTGCATTGCAATTACAAAGCTATTTAACTATGGTAAACTGAAATGCAATAGCTGGTCAAGAGGTAGACGTTACAAAAGTCGTTCGTTGTGAATCTATTTTTGGAGCGTGTCAACCCCAAGTTAGTAAATCAGTCCAACAAAGAACAACAACATTATAATACACTGACTGCACCCAAATAATACTCGTGACCTGACAGCTCAGATCTGTTTGGGTCGTTGTTTACCATGGTTGTTACTACAATACGTGTGATTTGATGTCCCTGCCCGGGAAAGGACAGCTTTGGACATAGGGAGTTTGGTTGAGCACCATCCCACAAAATAATGAAGAATACAGCACTCTTGTCAGAAAACAAACTTTGAATGACTATTTGCAAACATTCTTGTATTTTTCAGGTTCACAATGACCAGAGGTCCAGCTGTAAACTAGCTTGCTTTCAATCATTGTTAATCCATGGAATGGAGCAAAGGTTGACTTTCTCTCATACATACAGTATGAAAATAGCTGCAGGTAGCACTTTACCGCCATGTTCGTCATTGTGAAAGGTTTCCCTCTCACCCCCTCTGTAATGTGTAACACTGGATCCTCTGTGGAAGGGAATAGTGCTAACAGGAATCTATACTTGTCTGCTTAGAACATCTGAATCTGAAGGTTTAGGCCCTACTCTCTGGTTTCTATGAAAATTCCTATAGCAAGCCTCTTCACTATAGCAATACCACTTAGTCATTTGATACAGTCAGAGGTAGACTTGGGACTCCAGTGTCCACTGTCAGGCCACTACCATGGTGAACAAAGACGCTATGGTGAGTGGGGACAGGGCTGCGGAGGAAGAGGCTGAACTGGACCTGAAGGAGACCTCCCCTGGAGAGCCTGACCCTGAGATGGCTCTTCCCCCACCTGAGGTCCCCTCAGACGGCCAGACCAAGACCGCCCGGACCTGGGAGTTGTCGGTGGTGTTCCTGTGTTTCTATGGGTTTATGGTGCAGCTGAAGCCTGGGGAGCCCTTCATAACACCAAACCTGCTCAGCATGGAGAAGAACTTCACCAGGGAACAGGTCAGTGATGCACAGTCAGGGACCTCACAATACAATATTATCACGATACCTAGGTGCCGATATCTTGGCCAGGTCGCAGTTGTAAATGAGAACTTGTTCTCAACTAGCCTACCTGGTTAAATAAAGGTGAAATAAAATAAAAAATATAGCAATTCGATACTGTGATTTAATTGCGATTCGATGTTCCAAACATATTGCTCACCATATGTCTGCTGCAGACGGACAAGAGAGAGCCATGAGAAAATTAGTTTTGATCAGTCATGGAAATAAAAGTGCTGAAAACAAATTGGCGATATTGTTAGTGGTATGATATATATATGATATATATATAGTCACAAATAATATCCCGATATGTAACTGTTTAGATTTGGTCCCCCATCGCTATTAAGAACCAAAGTGGAGAGCGGCATCGTTCTTGTTTGGAACGATTAGTTGACTGCATTGACCTAACAGAATAGCATGCGAACTTACAGTGAATCTAACAGCAAGGAGGAGGAACTGCACCGCTTGGTGGGAAGCAGCCGCAAGAGGAGAAAACAATGGCGGAAACTATAAAAAACGTCCATTACACGTTTCAAAATATTGCATGCAATATGGATCTCTTGCGATATGGATATTGCACGTCAATATTTTGATTACGATGTGAATTCAATAATTTTGGAGCACTAGTAGGAAGGATCGAGAAACTTATCTTCACTCTTGCTTAGTAAACAAGTATTTTGTTAGTCGTGTCAACTATTGCTATCGGTCTTCTACTGAATTAAAAAAAAATGTATTTAACCTTTATTTAACTGACTTGCCTAGTTAAATAAAGGTTACATGTAAAAAGAAAATTATATATATATATATATATATATATTTAAAGGCCAGGGCATGTCAGTTCAACCTGAGGCCCAATTGATTTTGAGGGATATGAAAGGCAATGTCCTGCGCTGGAGGCTATAGCCTTGTATGTCACATAGAATGACAACCCTGATATAAGCTATATCAGCTGACACATGTTCCATCTGAATTTATACTAGGAGCTTGAACTACAACCGCTCAATCCTAAAGTAATTGAACCAGTGTTCCTTAGTCATGGAACCAACTGGACTGTAATAAGGCTATCACAGTGTGAGTGCAGTAACCCCTCCTCAGTATGGTCAAAGTTCACATTCCTACAAATTAGGAGTCTTTTTCTGATTGGTTACTGTAGGCTTGTCTGGCTCAGTATCAACTAATGAACCTAATGGCCTGACGTCTGCAGTCTCATTGGAAGGTGTCCTTGCTTACAATGTAGCATTAGTTCAAATGAAGGGGATCAGTGAAGGTTTTTGCTCCCCTCATTTCCTGTAGAGGGGGATTAACGTTGTTGCGTTGGCAAAAGGTGTCAGCACAGCGACAAGGTTATTCTGAACAGCATATGAGGCATGTGCATTTGTCAGTGTTCGAGGACTCACAGGAAACTAGCCTAAATATGCAATTTGCCGGCACATTTACAACTTTTTACAAGGAGAATTAGATTCCACGTAGTCCTCTGTCTCTTCTATGTGGTCTCCCCCTCTCATACCCGCCATTCTCTTCCTCCAGGTGACCAATGAGATCAACCCGATCCTGTCCTACTCCTACATGGCGGTGCTGGTGCCAGTCTTCCTCCTGACAGACGTCTTGCGTTACAAGCCCGTCCTGGTCCTCTCCAGCCTCAGCCACGTGGCCATCTGGCTCCTCCTCCTCCTGGGCTCCTCCCTCTTAGAGATGCAGTTCATGGAGTTCTTCTACGGCATCACCATGGCAGCACGCGTGGCTTACTCCTCCTATATCTTCTCCCTGGTCACCCCAGAGCTCTACCAACGCGTGGCCAGCTACTCACGCTCTTGCGTCCTCATGGGGGTGTTTGCCAGCTCGGTGCTGGGCCAGGTGTTGATATCTGTAGGCAGGCTCTCCTTCGCCACGCTCAGTGCTGTCTCCTTGGCCTTGGTGTCCTTCGGCCTGGTGCTCTCCTGCTGCCTGCCCTGGCCCAAGAGGTCCTTGTTCTTCAACAGGGCCCACCACGCTGCCCAGAGGAACCTCCAGGAGCAGGCTGCCGCCCAGTCGGAGCTGGCCAGGATGAAGCAGGGCGAAGCGGGCTTGGGTTCAGGTGACACACCCTCCCTGGCCCCTCTCAGCTCTGGTTCCTCCTGGAGGGACTCTGTGTTTATTCAGATGCTGAAGGAGCTGAGGAACGTGCCGCAGAGGCCCAGCCTGAGACTGTGGAGCCTGTGGTGGGTGTTCAACTCCGCTGGCTACTACCTGGTGCTGTTGTACGTCCATGTCCTGTGGAACAAGGTGTACCCCGCCACGGAGAACAAACACGTCTACAACGGAGGGGTGGAGGCTGTCTCCACACTACTGGGTGAGGGATCCATTTCCCTAGGTTTTAGTCTGGGTACAAAGGCCCTCCAAAGCCAGGTATACAAGTGTTTTAATGACCAATGTGTAGCATTCACCTGGGTCTTTACTGTCTGACAGGGTTGGAGCCTGTGTTCTCCAAGTCAATGATTCCTACAAAATATTAACACCCCTACAGCAGTTGGCAGAGGTAGTAGTGAGCGCACCATGGCAACATGCTTCAAGGTACATATTTTCTCAGTCAAATGAGTTGTCTTAGACCAGGGTTTCCCATCTCCAGTTCTCCAGTACCCCCAACAACACACGTTGTTGTAGCCCCAGGCTAACTCGCCTGATTCAATAGTTGACAAGTAGAATCAGGTGTGCTTGTCCGGGGCCACAACAAAAATGCGCACTGTTGGGGGGACTGGAGTTGGGAAACACTGTTTTAGACTGACCTCTCTCCAATTATTTAATTATGACTGAAGTTATATGATCTTAACAGCTGACAAGGACAGGAGACATACAAAGCCCATCAATCTAGAAAGAGGAATTCCCATGAAGCAGAATGTGGTGAGACAACAGAAGACTAAACAGTCACGTTCTGTTGAAAGGTGTGGAAGATGACAATGGTTTAGATGTTGATCACACAGGGAGATGACGCCAGACAATGTGTTGCTCCCCATAGTCATTTAGTAGAATTATTTTATTGATGCATAATAATAACATAAAGGCTTACTGAACCAGCAATCCCCTCTGTTTGCCTTGATATGATAATGTCAAACTGTGACCCTGAGTCCACACACAGCATTTATTAAATTAAGTTCCCCCAAGCCTTAATCACCTACTCAGTCATTAACTTAGTCAGCTTATCTTCTTCGACTAACTCCACCCCGTTTACTCTGTCCCAGGTGCGATCACGTCGTTTGCAGCGGGCTTCGTGAAGATCCGCTGGAACGTGTGGTCTGAGCTG
Organism: Oncorhynchus clarkii lewisi; assembly: GCF_045791955.1. Classification (NCBI taxonomy): domain Eukaryota; kingdom Metazoa; phylum Chordata; class Actinopteri; order Salmoniformes; family Salmonidae; genus Oncorhynchus; species Oncorhynchus clarkii. Next base: position 14,130,717 of record NC_092164.1, on the reverse strand, counting down.
GTGATTGGCATCATCACGGCTCTACAGGCTGGCCTGCTGCTCCTCATGGGGTCCACCAGCAACATCTGGGTCTGCTATGTGGCCTACTCCCTCTTCAAGGGTTTCTACCAGTTCCTCGTGCCCATCGCCATGTACGTTTCCTTAGGTCTACTTTTATTTAACGTTGTTGTATACATATAATGGGATTTGGGGGATTTTCATGTTCAGGCGTGTACAGTGTATGAATGCATTGTCAAATAGAACTGTCACGTCTTTCTTACTTTAGGCTGTACATTTAATCTGCTGACTATCCTGTTGTGGTGTTTGTAGTTTCCAGATCGCCTCGTCGCTCACCAAGGAGCTGTGTGCCCTGGTGTTTGGGGTCAACACTTTCCTGGCGACCGTTCTGAAGACCATCATCACCCTCATCGTCTCTGACAAGAAGGGTCTGGGGCTAGACGTGCACTCCCAGGTCAGTCACACACACTCTGATTACGACCACGCTCAGACGACTTCCTGCAAGCTGACGTCACCCATATGGGAACACCATATGTTTTCTAATGAGTGCTGTTCTGTTCTCCAATAGTTTCTGGTCTACTTCTTCTACTTTGCCCTGCTGACGGTTATCTACCTGGGCTGTGCTGCCTGGGTCATCATTCGCCACTACAGGAACCAATCGGCAGGAGGGGGAGGGGACACAGACCAGGCCACGCCCACTGAGCTATGTTCCGTACCATCAAACCCCTCAGAGACGGAACCTCTGTCCAATGGGAACAGCGTGAAGGCCTGAAAGGAATATTCTGGAATGTTGGCAGTGAAGCCCTTTATCTACTTCCCCAGAGTCAGATTAACTCATGGAGACTTTTTATGTATCTGCATGCAGTTTGAAGGAATTTGCTACCTAGCGTTAGCCAAATTGCTAACTGCCGTTAGCGTAATGACTGGAAGTCTATCGGAACAGCTAGCATTCAAGTTGTCCCTGTAGACTTCCTGTCGTTGCGCTAGCTAACGCTAGTTGGCATTGGCTCGCGAAACTACCTCTAACTTCTTTCATACTGGATGTAGAGACATAAAAATGGTATCCATGAGTTCATCTGACTGTGTGGAAGTAGATAAAGGGTCTCCTTGCCAAAATCCTTAACTAACCCTTGAACATTGTGTCATATTTACATCAACACCTAAACCCCCTACACTGACTTTGAGTGGTCTAAACGGTCTGGGAATCTCTCGCTACGGCTTCCACACGACTGCACAAGGACAGATGAGACTTAGAGGTGAGTCGAGACCTCATGACACTTCGTTGGATGTGTTGGGGGAGTGTAGTGTAGTTTACCAGTGTTAGTGAACAGTCACTGTTCTCAGCCCTTAGTGCCTTATCCGTTATATCCAACGTGTATTCAGTTCACCAAAAGGACCACTCAAATATGGAATACATATTTTTTTCTCAATGTTTTTAAAGAATTACAGGCAGGGCCCACCTACATTACTACAAGATTAATATATAAAGAAAAGCTCATTCAATCGAGCCTAATGGTCTTGTATGCAGCGGTGGAAAAAGTACCAACTTGTCATACTTAATTAAAAGTAAAGATGCCTTCATAGAAATGACTCAAGTAAAAGTCAAAAAGTATTTGGTTTTTAAATAAACTTAAGTATTAAAAAGTAAGAGTATAAATTATTTCAAATGACTTATTAAGCAAACCAGATGGCACAATTGCATTTTTTTTATTCATCAGTAGCCAGGGGGACACTCCAACATTAAGACATACTTTACAAATTAAGCACTTGTGTTTAGTGAGTCCGCCAGAACAGAGGCAGTAGAGATGACCAGGGTTGTTCTCTTGATAAGTGTGTGAATTTGACCATTTTTCTGTCCTGCTAAGCATTCAAAATGTAGCAAGTACTTTTGGGTGTCATGGAAAATGTATGGAGTAAAAAGTACATTATTTCCTTTAGGAATGTAGTGATGTAAAAGTTGTCAAAAATATAAATAGTAAAGTACAGATACTTCTTAAGTAGTACTTAAGTATTTTTAAGTACTTTACACCACTGCCTGTAAGTAGCAATACATGACCTTGTATGCGGTACAAATCACATTGTGGGAGCACCTCTAAGAGAATGAATTAGGCTGTTTGGGAAGGTTTGCATCCTAAGCAACCTGCCTCAACATTGTTTTCGAAGTACAATAGACCAGCATATAGCTACTGTAGTAGGTCAATTTAAGGAATTTTCTTTTTCGGCTTTAGACCAATCCCTACTTCTCACTCAAACAGTGTTTTGTTTTTTAAATAGTCAGAGTTTGGGCCTAGTTGTCAGCCTAATGTTCTCAGAGAGACTGTTGACATGTACTATGTAGTGGCTGCTTTGCTCTTCTTATCCCAGAAACATCCCAAATGGTGTTATCCACTGTTGATTATGTTCAGAGTTTTCCAAATACAGGGTAATCATATGTTCCCTGATGTTAAAGCATGTTTGTTTTTGTAACTCTGACTGAGAAAATAATAATCTCAATTAGAGGGGACCAATAGGAAATGATCTACAGAAACAGTCTAATTCTACTGGACTACTTCTTCTACTGATGGAACAATAGCCTGTTATATTCAGCAAATAATTCACTGTTTGCGATCATTAGGAATTCTCGACAGTTGCTGCAATTGTATTGATTAGCAAAAACCATATTTTTGAATCTGTGTGTCTATTGTTAGCTGTACAGAAGTCCTCCAGTGAGAGAGGTGTGCCCCACAGGATCATGATTACTATGTGATCACATTAGCATTGCTTTAGATTAAGTAGACACATGACAGGATGCATTTTTGGGCTGCTGAATCTTCCTGAAGATTTTTCTCTGAAAAGTGTAAAAAGATTTTCTAAACGAAGCTCTTTGTGTGTATGTTCACTACACTCCCATTGTCTTAGGTTTAATCAGCGATTGCTTGTGAACAAAGCAGATGCCAATTGTTTTAGGGCCTTCAAACTAACCATGTCAGTGGATTTTTTGATTTCACCTTTATTTAACCAGGTAGGCCAGTTGAGAACAAGTTATGCTTGCTGCCAGTGAGTAATTCAATGCACCTTGTGTCAGGAAGTGTTTTAGCTACTATTTTGTGTATAGTTTTGCTTACGGGAGGGTGGGGTAAGTTGAGCCATTTTTTACGTTCAGCATCACTACGAGATATATTGGATTCTTTCTAACAAAGTTATATATTTCAGGATGTTGTGTATCCCTGGAAATAATCAAAATTCATGTAAACTTTACAGTTTTGAAAACATAGATTGTCTGGGGAAAAAAGTGGTCTCTGGGCACAATTTACCCCGGGATTCGGGTAACTTGATTCACGGAATAGGGCAAGTTAAGCCGCATAGAAATGTCTCTACTGAATGAAATATTACCAATACCTTTTTAAAATAATATCTATCTTTATTTCCTGAACACAATTGCTTTTTCTTTTTAATAATTTTAAGCCCCTTTTTAACACAGGGCTTTAATTGGCCATACTGCAAATGAGTTTTGAGGATTTAGCAATGAGCTGGCAGACCTTTATTCTGCATGTTATTTTTCAGAATTTTCGAATGAGCTATTTTGTATTTTTTTGATGCAGGGGTTCTCACAATGTTTTTGCTTAGTGACCCACCAATTGAGCTGTGTTTTGAGTCTCCACCCACCATAAGGGTTGAGTGGGAAAAAACAAACATACTCAGACCAAAGCATAAATACAAAATATGATCTTGGCAGCGGACACAATATTTTGCCGTTTCAAAGCTAATCCCCTGCAATTCCACATACTGCCATGGAGCTGAAATAACATTTTTGCAATTTTAAAACCAATTTCCCATGGAGCTGAAATTTTGTTTGCTTTTAAGCAAATTTCATACAATTCTATGCATTTTGACATGGCTGGTGTTCTTATGCACCAACATAACATCAGTGGAGGCCTGATTGTCTAGCTTTTATTTTGTTGATTGTAAATTCTCAGATTATAGGCTATTATTGAAAAATGTATAGGTCCGTTCTCTTTTCTGCATCCCATCCCACAGTTTGGGAACTACTGTTTTAATGGAACAATTTATTTATCTGTGCATAAGAGTGAAATTGGGTTTTCTTAAACGTTTGTCACAGGAAATAAAAATGCAAAATGAAGTTGAAAAATGTAAATATATTTTAGGCCGATGTTTATTCTTTGGAATCTGACAACTCTGGGAACTCATATCTGGTGTACCCTTTACATTCTAAATGTGTACCATACTTATAGTACGCCCATAAATGCAGATTACACCTAACCAATTTTTTTTATTGAAGTTGCCTTTAGTTTAATTTAATTACTGTGCATAGGAAGTGGTTTGCTGAATTCCTGTCCCCTTGAGTAATCTTAGGACCATCTTACTACAAAACTGAGAAATCATGTCAGAATATAGACTATAGTAGTTTGAGTGCCTATTAATTACATGTAGGGTGGATAAAAGATGTGTGAACAATACAAGCACTTAACTTGAGAACGCTATGCAACTTGAACTTGGCACTATTCTCTAATTGATTTAAAAGGTCATATCTCAAGGTAGGTTTCAGCCTATAGTGATGAGGTTGTAGAGTATACAATGATTTTTACATGGTCATATGGCCTCATAAACAAATACAAAGGTATGAGATTAATTGCACCTTATGGTCTATAGGCCGTGCAGTATACTAGCCAACGAGTTCAGTATAGGATAAGATTTGTAACGTTAACTGTCAGAATTGTTCATGTTTATTATTGTCACACTGACTTCAATCAATGCTGAATATATACACTTTGGGTGAATGACTGTGAACCTATTTTGTTGCTGTAAAAAAACAGACTTATGTCAACATTTTATTTTTAATTTACAAATAAATCAGTTTGGAAAAACAATGTAGCATTTGTTTGTTTGCAATAAACATTGATGACATTGAGAGAAATGGCACAGTACATGTCACCTCAGGAAACTCCTCACCAGGGTCATACACCGGTTAATTCAGTGAGCTGCAATGCTTTGGATTTTGGATTAAAAGCCTTATTTAATTTCCATCACAGTGCATAGACATGAAAAACACTTAAGAGCACTTTTTGAGAATTTTGAAACGCAAAAGGACATTGCAAAACAAAAACATTGTCATTTGATGTTTGATACAAAATGTCATGATTCTTGGCCCAGACTAATCTCTTCCTCTGTCAATACATAGATCCATGGAGTACATTACTGAAAAGTGTGAATGCTAAAACTACTTAACAAAATGTTAAATCTCAAAATAAATACTCCTTTTGTTATCAAAACATTTTAAATATCCTGTTCTCTTTTGATGTCCGCTAGCAAAATAAAACCATCCAACATTTACGACAATGTTATAGGTAGTGCTTCAAAAACTGGTTATATGTACTGATTACAACAAAATGTTAAGTGAATAAAAAATGACAACATTGGATAATAAACATTTCATGTACAATACTGCAACAATTAGCTTGTTGGACTCAGAACAGAATGTGTCCTGTTTAATCTGTAGGTGCGGTCTGATTCTAGGGCAAACTGTTAAAAGGCTATAGACTTTCTACAGTGCAGGTATTATGCTTTTGAGGGTAAGACCACAAAAAAATAAATGTACATTGTGATAGTCTTATCTAACCCCCAATGAACATGGCTTTCTGAAGTGGACAGTGAAAGGAGAAGTGGAATGAATACAAACTCTACTGAAAACCCCAGTGTTGAGGTGTTTACAGAACAGCGATTTAGACGTATGTGCAGGGGGTCGGGGTGGGCTGTTTAGTCAGCTGTGATCAGTGTAAAAAGGGGGTGGCTTGGGGGGGGGGGGGGTCCATCTCTTAGTCTGGTTGTCGCTGTTCTTGATCAACCCCATATTATGGATATGTGGTCCTATTTGGCCAGCTGGACAGTGTATTGAGAAGGGGAATGTAGCTGTTATATACAAAGCACCATTGTGTGTGTGTGTGTGTGTACGTATCAGTGGAGGCTCCTCAGAGGAGGAAGGGGAGGACCATCCTCAGTGAAATTTCATAAAAATGTAAACATTAGAAACATTCAAGTTATACTTTTTAGATAAAACTATACTAAATATATTCTTATGTCACCAAATAATTGATTAAAATACACTGTTTTGCAATGAAGGTCTACAGTAACTTCAAAAGCACTGTCTGGGGTAGCACCATGGTGTAGCCAGAGGACAGCTAGCTTCCATCCTCCTCTGACTTCAATACAAAACCTAGGAGGCTTGTAGGCCTCACCCCCTTCCATAGACATACATGGTAATTATGACCACTTCCGGAGGAAGTCCTCCAACCGATCAAAGCTTTTAGGATCAGAGAACAAACAGTGTGTTGTATTGGGATTGTGCCACAGAGCATTATGGGGATTCTATGTGTTGAGAAGCTTGGTGACATTGTCGGATAGAGATTAAGAGTGAACAGTGATAGTTGAGCATTTTTGGTATTTTATTTTATTCAATTCAAATGTTTTTTTTTCAAATGACAGGAGACAGAAGAGCTGATAAATTGTTTTCTTGGTTTTAGAACTTAATTTTTGTGTCCAGCTAGTGCAACTGATTTAACATTTTTTAAAGTTAGCTAGCTACTGAAGTTAGCAGTTTGTGGACTTTGTTGAAGAACCCCTTTCATTCTCTGGGGTACACGGAAAAGGGAGGGTCGACCACTGCCTGAGATCAGTTTCATGAAGAAAGATGAAAAGGTGAGGGCGTTCAATACCAACTGGTATCAAAAGTAAAGCTGGTAACATCAAGCTGCCTGTATTGCTGGCCTTGCCTGCTTTAGGGAAAGTCTGAGCCTTGGTCAAAAGGTGGGTACAGTGACCTGAAGAACATTGATCGTTCAGCTAAACGGCAAAACAAAAGCAGGGAGAATATAAATGCCGATTCAAGCTTCTGGGGAAAAGCTGCATCGATAGAGGACATGACGAGAGGGGGAATTCCCGCCAACAAGGGCAACTACAAGGAGCTTGCAGAGGTAATTGCACGTTAGGATGCTTTACTTGTTGAACATATCGACCTTTCGACTTGTTTTTTCTAGGATGTCGAAAACAATTCAGAATGATTTGATAGCTTCATCGCATCATCCATAAACATTTCGATTAAAGAGAGAGGTTGACACAGCACATTTTTTCGCGTGCACTCAAGTAAGCTTTCTACTTTCCTCCGGGATTTATTTAGCAAAGAACACATTCACTCAGGACAGACACAAGTAAAAACTCATGACATAAATGTTGCAGCAGCCTAGGCACACCTAAACGCTAGAAATCGGACATGCTGTATGGGATGAAAACGAGACTATATTTCAGTCTGATTAACCTTTTTTACAACTAATTAATCACTGGCATACTTTATAGGGTCCAGAGTTTTCCTAGTTAGGTTACCATATAAGGAAAAATTCCAGGCCCCAGGGGGTCTGAGACCTATCGTGCCACCAGTCTGCTTGCAGTTGTCAGTTATGGTCAGGTATGTGGATGATCAGGGCTTTAATTAGGAACGTTTCTTGGGCTACTTTGATGTGTCAAGTGGGCGAGATGCGCCTCAGTCTGTGTTTGACTTAATTCATTTTGAGATGTCTTGAGTTTAACTTCATAGAGAAACTTGTTGTCATAACCTATGACGGTGCAGCTGTAATGGAATGTATCTGCTATTTGTATTTCCAGGTATGTCCCCTCCTGTTCCCTGATTAAGAGGTGATGACCACTCCACTACCATTGTCAACTATCTCCTGACATGAACTGAATCCATGTTTCATGTGCTCGCTCATCCACTGGCACATTGAATGTTTCCTCTCCAAGCACTGAGTACCCCTATCAATTCTCTCTCGTTACTGTATTTCGAGTCAAACACAAACACAATCACATTATTACACATCAATGACTTTACTCCTTGCTTGGACTAACTCATTCTTAGCCCTTTTGTCTAACTGTGTAGTGTGTTGTGTTATAGTTTGTCTTTTTAGGCAAATCCTGTCCTGCACTGGTCAAGCCTCTGAACACCTCAACTCATGCCTCATACCCTCATTCAATCACTGCTGTGGTCCTTTTCCAACACTGTAAGTAGCCCTCATTCCCATTACCCATAATAGTGTACTATAAATGGCTTTATTAAATGCTTTAGGTTAAAATAATTAGTCATTGACGATTTTTGAAACACTTTGTTGTCCCCGTGCGTTCCACACCTATACCCTGGGTCTACCATCCTCCTATTTATTTAAGTCACCAGCCTCCACTGGTAGGTACGTTTTGTTAGGCCTCCTGGATTGGCTGATGTGTTTGTGTGGGTGTTTCATTAGGCTTATCTCTTGATCTGGCTGTAGTGTGTGTGTGCGTTTGGTCGGTCAGTCCTATCGCTTGAACTGTCCGATGTAGCTGTTCTCGATGCAGAGCACGGCGTAGGAGCTGTGACAGCTGCTGGTTCTCTGTTGGAGGAGCTGGCCCTCTTGTAGAGAGGAGGCCATGCCCGTCAGAGCACGCTCCCCTATACGCCACGTCTCACAGTAGTTATCCACCTGGCCGTGCCCCCTGCTGGTCGAACCGTGCCATATCATCTTGTCTGGCCTGGGTGAGGAGAGGGAATAAGGAAGAGAACGAGATGAAGGGATGAATCATCATATTTTTGCTTCCATTCACTTTCTCAGCTGTTATCTTTACATAACTTATCAATGCCTCCTTATGGGTGTTGTAAAAAGAGAGGTTTTGATATTTTGTGTATAGTGAGTGATATGTAGAAGTGTAGTTTATCACCATGTGCCGTCTGTGAAAATGTCTTTGCCATCGAAGGAGTAGATGGGTACATTGTCCTTCACTCTGCCCTCTGAGTCACTGAAGATGGCCTCCCAACTGTCAAACAGGACCTCGTCCTATAGAGGGGACAGACAAATGGTTAGGGACGGTTGCTGCCAATTACTTAAATGATATGGAATGATACTGGGATTCTGAATGAAGCTGAAAATGCATCTCAGTCTTAGCCGATAGTACCTTTAGGTTGACGATGGGCATGCGGTCTCTGTCTGACTTGCGGACGATGCTGTAAAGGTCCTGGAGCTTGGAGGAGAGGAAAGCCCGGAAGGTTCCCTTCAGCCCGATGGCCCGAGCCTGGTTGAAACACAGGAAGTCTGCCCCTCTGATACCCCGCATGTTACCCCCCTGGGGGGCGTTCAGGGCGACCAGGTGAATCTGCAGAAGGAACGAAGAAGAAAAGTCTGCTTTTAAAAACGTGCTTCCCATCACATCCACAACCAGAAGTGTTTCAGCAGTGGCATGTTTTTAGGTTACATTTATGACATTTAAATCACTGGCTACTCACGCTTGGGCCTGACGTGTGTTGGTGGCTGGGGGTCTCAGGGGGTCTGGGTCTGCGTTGTGGGGTTACAGGGTAGCGGGTGTCTGTGTAAACCGGGTTCTGTGGGACAGGGGCTGGCTGGGGCTGGACCGGCTGAACAGGGTCAGGGTTGTGCTGTCGGTCTGTATAACTGGGGTACCGTGGATCAGTGTGTGAGGGGTATCTGGGGTCTGAATGTGAGGGGTAGCGTGGATCTGGCTGAGCTGGGTAACGTGGATCTGGCTGGGCTGGGTAGCGTGGATCAGGCTGGGCTGGGTAGCGTGGATCTGGCTGAGCTGGGTAGCGTGGATCTGGCTGAGCTGGGTAGCGTGGATCTGGCTGAGCTGGGTAGCGTGGATCTGGCTGGGCTGGGTAGCGTGGATCTGGCTGAGCTGGGTAGCGTGGATCTGGCTGGGCTGGGTAGCGTGGATCTGGCTGGGCTGGGTAGCGTGGATCTGGCTGGGCTGGGTAGCGTGGATCTGGCTGGGCTGGATAGCGTGGATCCGGGTGAGTCGAGTAACGTGGGTCAGGGTGAACAGGGTGTTGTCCCTCAGGCTGTGGCTCGTGGGGGTCTAGCTGTCTGGGGGGTTGCTCTGTGGCCGAGTTAGAGGGATGGTCTGGCTGGTAGTAGACCACTGGAGGAGGGTCGACAGCTGCTACCTCATTACCCTTCAGATGGATACAGGCAGAGAAATCATGTCAATAAGATTCACTAATATGATTAACAACTTCCTTAAGTGATTCCTTCACTGTCACAATAGTTTGTCAGCATTTCTCAAGTGCACATTTCCAACGACTTACCTGGTCAGGGGGTAAAGCTATGTATGGTCCAAGCTGAAAGGTAAAACTTCCAAGTTAATCATGTAAACATTAACAAAGGATGAAGGTGTTGTATTTTATAAATATAGTGGCTTGCATCCATTACACCGGTAAACACTGCACCTGGATTTGCCGGAAGCCATCTCGTACTCTGATGTAAAAGTCTGTTTGGTCGACCAGATACACCAGCGTCCCCTCTGCCTGTCGTCTGGCCGTGGCTGTCATCGTGTCATATGACCTCAGCACCATCACCTGTTCAAATGTGGACGACAAGGAGCTAAATGATGCCACATCCTGGAAGGGGTGTATATATCATCACAGTGAGGCCCTGTCCAGAAACAGGCCCTAACCTCCTAGACCCTACACTAGGAATGGAGGGGTTAACAGACTCACCCCAGAGGAGTGCCCATCAGTTCCAGGTGGGCCAGGAGGGCCCGGAGGTCCAGGGATGCTTATGGCTGAGATGTAAAAATATCACATTCATTGAAGCTGTTAACCAAGGAGCTACTGTACTTCATATCACCAGAAGGTTGTGTTCCTGCCTATGTACTGTATGTATGTACTGTATGTATGTACTGCATGTCTGAGTGTGTGTGCGAGAGAGTACGCCTCACTCTGTGTTGGCCTGTAGGCTCCAGGTGAGGAGGATGATCCTGAAGGTCCGGGGGGCCCCGGTGGGCCTGGGTTCCCTTGCCTGCCTTCGTACCCTCTTCCTGAGTTACCTGGAGGGCCCTGGGGCCCTGAAGGACCGATGATGGACTCTCCCTTTGGCCCCTGGAGATCGATAGATCAGATTAGATATTTGTCTTGTTCATTAAAACTTTCTAATTGAATTCCATTGTACATGTCTTTTGATGCAAGGCACTGATAAAACGTGGAGAATGCAGTAAAATAAATGGCTGTTGTTGTTCAGTGGTTATTCTTACCGGAAGTCCTGGAGGTCCAGGTTGACCACCCTGTCCACCGTAACCGCCACCATAATATCCTCCGGCTGGCTCGCCCTTCTCCCCCTTCATCCCCGAGTCTCCTCTCTCTCCCTTCATCTCCCTCTGCAGGGACACACACACACACCACGCCATTTGACCTCACGTCAAACACATACAGACGCATGGCGGGTTGTGAGTGTAGAGCTCCTTTGTCGTTACGTCACTTACCTTGAAGGTGTAGATGTCAAAGTTGGACGTGAGACCTAGAGTGGAGACGATAGAACGTGAGTTCAATCAGCTCAATCTCGTGTGTTAGTACACCTAAGGCCAGCGGAGGTAAATAACTAGCTGGTTTTACTGTACCTGGTACCCCGGGTATTCCTGGTACTCCACGATCACCTTTGTCTCCTTTGGAGTCTGATGGGTGGGGGGAAAAGGCCAACATGTAAGCCAACACATGACATCGTTTTACATGTAACGTTCTATGTCATGGTGTGGGACTGGCCAATGAGAATGAGTTGACTTACCAGGATATAACCGTGAGACATCATCCCTCTGAGTGTGAAACAGAACAAAGGGGAGGAGAGTTACACTACTGTACCTTGGAAAGAAACCCTATCAATTTGTAAACCCACATTAGTGACTTTGTGGGTTTTAACAACCTGACTGACTACAGCATATAACTCACAACACCAACGTCTGGGAAAGATACAATACTGGATCAGACATCTACTCACATTGAACCTGTCCAGAGGTACTGCTGGCCCGGGGGGTCCGGGTGGGCCAGGTGGTCCTGGAGGACCCTAAAAACATGGATCAATCTGGGTTAAACTCATGCCCTGTCTGGGTCATGACGGTCTAACCATACCACTGCTTTTCTGAATGATTTGACATGCTGACCTCTGGGTTGCATCCCAACAGTCTTTCATGTATGAATCCCATCAATCACCAACCAGCGGTGTGATACTTACTCCATATCCTCCAGTCCCTCCCGCTGAATCCCCCCTCTCTCCTTTGACACCATTCAACCCAGGACGGCCCTGTAACCAACACACTGGTTCACATCCAGCAGCAGTCCATCACCATGTTAATACTGAATGGGAAATAGCACACTTGGATTCTTTCTAATTCACACTTCAGTGCCATTTAGCAGATACTTTTATTCAAAGCGACTTAGTCATGTGTGCATATATTTTTACATATGGGTGGTCCTGGGAATCAAACTCACTGTCTTGGCATTGCAAGCGCCATGCTCTACCAACTGAGCTACAGAGCACCACCACTTGGCTAATAGCTGAACAGAGATACTTACCGGTCTACCTGGCATGCCTATATCTCCCTTTAGACCAGCTGGACCATAGGGACCCTATAGAGACAGAACAATATAAATCAACCAGCTGGACCCTATAGTGACAGAACAATATAAATCTACCAGCTGGACCCTATAGATACAGAACAATATAAATCTACCAGATGGACCCTATAGAGACAGAACAATATAAATCTACCAGCTGGACCCTATAGTGACAGAACAATATAAATCTACCAGCTGGACCCTATAGAGACAGAACAATATAAATCTACCAGCTGGACCCTATAGTGACAGAACAATATAAATCTACCAGCTGGACCCTATAGAGACAGAACAATATAAATCTACCAGCTGGACCCTATAGATACAGAACAATATAAATCTACCAGCTGGACCCTATAGAGACAGAACAATATAAATCTACCAGCTGGACCCTATAGTGACAGAACAATATAAATCTACCAGCTGGACCCTATAGAGACAGAACAATATAAATCTACCAGCTGGACCCTATAGTAACAAAACAATATACATTTACCAGCTGGACCCTATAGAAACGGAGAACTATGTACAGTACATCCATGGTTATCAATGGCTAATCAGAAACAAAGCATGTCACTGTTAAAGGAGAGTACTTACAGGAGGTCCCTCAGGTCCCGGGAGTCCCTTCTCTCCCTGCACACACAGAGGTCAAAGGGTATCAACATTTTATGTTGCATGGCACATATAAAAGAGATGGACAAGCATAATAACATACAGTATTTCTACCAACTATAAATCTCGTGTGTGGTTTTTCTCACCGGTTGAGACCCCAGCCCTCCCAGGTACAGGGGTCTTCCATCAGGCCCCATGATAATACCAGGTTCTCCTTTCTCCCCCTGGATAGGACACAGGGTGAAGACATGTCAATACTTCATGCAATTTTCCCTGTACTGTACAGAAAACAAGATATGAATGAATTAAGTTATTACCAGACCTTAGCTGCGTATCCTGGCTGTCCAGGCTCTCCTGTATCTCCCTTTGGTCCCATAGGCCCCTACAGAAGAAGTTATGATCAGTATAAATAACAACCTTGTGTGTGTATATTTTTAAAAGAGAGTTCCATTAACATGTTTTAGACAGTTTTCAACATACAACTAGTAGGCCGTACAGCATTGCTTTTTGAAATATTAGGGAGCACTATTAAGGTGTTTCAACTGAAATATATAGAAAATAAAAAAATCCATTAACATGTTATAAAATAGTTTTTGCCGCAATCTCCACCATACATCTAGAACAACACTGTCCGTTTGGTGTGTTTCAACTGTGATATATCTTTAGAAACAGTCAAGGTAAATGTCTCCACTCCACTGTGTGTTCATTGGCAGTGTGATACTGATACATACTGGGAATCCTGCCCGGCCGGGAAGACCTGGTCCTCCCTGGAGAAAAGGAAATAAGGGTTAGGGTGACTATAAAACATAAGACATTATAAAACTGCATGTAGAGTAACAGTGACTTGTCTGCTGAGTCAAATTCTCACCTGTCCTTGATTCCCAAGAACTCCATCAAACTACAACAAGACAGACAGGTAGGTCAGTTGTGTCACTGAAACATCACTATGATCCAGAGCAGACAAGACCGTACAGTACACAGCCACACTCACACTGCCTGAAGTCTGGTAGATCTGTCCCGGTGGGCCAGGGGCTCCTGGAGGTCCAGGGGGCCCCCCTTCACGTCCTGGCTCACCCTACAACACCACACACACACAACAGCATGAGAGCCAATAGATGACTTACGCGACCGTTCAAAAGTCACTTAGAAAAGTCTTTGTTTTTGAAAGAAAAGCCAATGTTTTGTCCATTTAAAATAACATCAAATTGATTAGAAATACAGTGTAGACATTGTTAATGTTGTAAATGACTATTGTAGCGGGAAACGGCGTACAGAGGCCCATTATCAGCAACCATCACTCCTGTGTTCCAATGGCACGTTGTGTTAGCTAATCCAAGTGTATCATTTCAAAAGGCGAATTGATCATTAGAAAACCCTTTTGCAATTATGTTAGCACAGCTGAAAACTGTTGTGCTTATTAAAGAAGCAAGAAAATAAAAAAATCAACCACCAAAATATGGTAATCAGGAGTAGGTAACTCACCCTTTCTCCTCTGTCTCCCCTCTCCCCTTTGTCTCCCTGTGTATACACAAGAAACAAAACAGAATAGGTTAGTGCACTTTGTGTGGGTTACTCTAAAGCCTAAGTAACGTTCTAATACAGTCTGGGGAGGTGGCTGAGGGATAATGATCTTCTACCAATTGTCCTGGGAATCCGTCCATCCCTGGTGTTCCATCCCGTCCTCTTGCTCCCTCGCTCCCCTTCTCTCCCGAAAGCCCAGGCAAACCAGATCTTCCCTGTATGATGACAGGAATACAGTAAGCATTGCTATAAAACAAAGATATGGCCTCCAATCAAACTTAGCAATGTATTCAAAGGGATATCCTGGTTCTTACCGGAAGGCCTGCGATTCCGGGCGGACCCTGAAAAACAATGGATATGTGACTATGTATTAGTTGACGTGATCGTAAAGGCAATCCAAATGATGAGTGGATGGCAATGTATAGATCACCTGTGGTCCTGGAATCCCTATCACTCCAGCAACACCATTGACCCCCGTCACTCCGGAACCCTCCCCGTCACCCTACACAGAGAGGACACAGATACAGTTCAAAAAAGACAATTCCACAAAAATATATGTAGTCAAATATACAGTATGTAGTCAATTTGGTAACAATTTGAATGAAGGGAGCTGTGGGGTGGGAGGTTAAGCTGTAGTTGATGTAGTCTGGGTGGGTGGCAGGAGTTGTGTACAGTACTCACATAACGCACGGGGTAGGACTGTCCGGGGGGTCCGGGTGGTCCTGGAGGCCCAATCGGTCCCATGGGCCCAGGAAGCCCAGCCAAGCCCCCCTGCCCTGCCTGACCAGGCACTCCAGGGTCACCCTGAGAACCCTGGTGGTTAGGAGTGAAGAGGTGAGAGACAGAGAGAGATTGTAAAGATGTGTGTGTAAAAATCAGCAGTCCATTTACATGTAGACATAATTGACACAGCATGCTAACAGACAAATAAAGAAGCATTCCACAAAATTGGAAACACATTTAAGCTGAATTATTACTATAACAAGCAATCAATATTGAAAATAATAAAAAACAATTATAAAAACCATTGACTGCATATAGTTTAGTTCCAATATAAAACATCCAGACAGATGGTAAAATATCTTAAGCAACTACATGCTATTTAAGATGTTATGTCAGAAGTCAAACAAGCAAATGTTCCATTTGTCCTATAATGAACACACTGGGAATTAGAGTTTTTCTCAGTGAGTTGATTCCCCCATGTGATGAATGCAGCTGAAACCAAGGAACCAATAGTATGCAGACGAAAACAAGGAACCAATAGCAGGAGACCCAGTAGTACCTGTGACCCATCACCTTCACTAAAGATACTGGTCAAAAAGTTGGAGAAGGCAGACAAAGAGTTTTGTTAGAGGGAGACAAGCATAAGCATAAAATCCTCACCCCCCCCCCCCCCCCCCCAACATCATGTTTAGACTATCGATCTCTAGAAGTCCCACCACCAACATCATGTTTAGACTATCGATCTCTAGGAGAAGTCCCACCACCAACATCATGTTTAGACTATCGTTCTCTAGGAGAAGTCCCGCCACCAACATCATGTTTAGACTATCGATCTCTAGGAGAAGTCCCACCACCAACATCATGTTTAGACTATCGATCTCTAGGAGAAGTCCCACCACCAACATAATGTTTAGACTATCGATCTCTAGGAGAAGTCCCACCACCAACATCATGTTTAGACTATCGATCTTTAGGAGAAGTCCCACACCAACATCATGTTTAGACTATCGATCTCTAGGAGAAGTCCCACCACCAACATCATGTTTCAACTATCGATCTCTAGGAGAAGTCCCACCACCAACATCATGTTTCGACTATCGATCTCTAGGAGAAGTCCCACACCAACATCATGTTTAGACTATCGATCTCTAGGAGAAGTCCCACCACCAACATCATGTTTAGACTATCGATCTCTAGGAGAAGTCCCACCACCAACATCATGTTTAGACTATCGATCTCTAGGAGAAGTCCCACCACCAACATCATGTTTAAACTATCGATCTCCAGAAGTCCCACACCAACATCATGTTTAGACTATCGATCTCTAGGAGAAGTCCCACCACCAACATCATGTTTAGACTATCGATCTCTAGGAGAAGTCCCACCACCAACATCATGTTTAGACTATCGATCTCTAGGAGAAGTCCCACCACCAACATCATGTTTAGACTATCAATCTCTAGAAGTCCCACCACCAACATGTTTAGACTATCGATCTCTAGGAGAAGTCCCACCACCAACCTCATGTTTAGACTATCGATCTCTAGGAGAAGTCCCACCACCAACATCATGTTTAGACTATCGATCTCTAGGAGAAGTCCCACCACCAACATCATGTTTAGACTATCAATCTCTAGAAGTCCCACCACCAACATGTTTAGACTATCGATCTCTAGGAGAAGTCCCACCACCAACCTCATGTTTAGACTATCGATCTCTACGAGAAGTCCCACCACCAACATCATGCTTAGACTATCGATCTCTAGGAGAAGTCCCACCACCAACATCATGTTTAGACTATCGATCTCTAGGAGAAGTCCCACCACCAACATGTTTAGACTATCGATCTCTAGGAGAAGTCCCACCACCAACATCATGTTTAGACTATCGATCTCTAGGAGAAGTCCCACCACCAACATGTTTAGACTATCGATCTCTAGGAGAAGTCCCACCACCAACATCATGTTTAGACTATCGATCTCTAGGAGAAGTCCCACCACCAACATCATGTTTCGACTATCGATCTCTAGGAGAAGTCCCACCACCAACACGTTTAGACTATCAAACTCTAGGAAAAGTCCCACCACCAACAACATGTTTAGACTATCGATCTCTAGGAGAAGTCCCACCACCAACATCATGTTTAGACTATCGATCTCTAGAAGTCCCACCACCAACATGTTTAGACTATCGATCTCTAGGAGAAGTCCCACCACCAACATCATGTTTAGACTATCGATCTCTAGGAGAAGTCCCACCACCAACCTCATGTTTAGACTATCGATCTCTAGGAGAAGTCCCACCACCAACATCATGCTTAGACTATCGATCTCTAGGAGAAGTCCCACCACCAACATCATGTTTAGACTATCAATCTCTAGGAGAAGTCCCACACCAAACAGCACCAAAGAAACAAGGTAAAAGTGAAAATAGCTATATATTTAGATTTAGAGGTGGGATAGTATGGGTGTATTTGACAGCTCACCCTCTCTCCACTGGGCCCTGGAAGACCTAGATCACCAGCTTCTCCCTGCGGATGAGAGGGAGAGAGATGGGGAAAGAGAGAGATACAGAGAGAAAGAGACAATCATCTCAAAAGGATCCCTATACAAAGGTCCAGTTCTGTGTGTGCTGTATACAGTGATATATAAACTCAGCAAAAAAAGAAACACCCCTTTTTCAGGACCCTGTCTTTCAGAGATAGTTTGTAAAAATCAAAATAACTTCACAGATCTTCATTGTAAAGGGATTAAACACTGTTTCCCCATGCTTGTTCAATGAACCATAAACAATTAATGAACGTGCACCTGTAGAATGGTTAAAACACTAACAGCTTACAGATGGTAGGCAATTAAGGTCACAGTTATGAAAACTTAGGACACTAAAGAGGCCTTTCTATTGACTCTGAATAACACCAAAATAAATATGCCCAGAGTTCTTGCTCATCTGCGTGAACATGCCTTAGGCATGCTGCAAGTAGGCAGGAGGACTGCAGATGTGGACCAGGGCAATAAATTGCAATGTCCGCACTGTGAGATGCCTAAGACAGCGCTACAGGGAGACAGGACGGACAGATGATCATCCTCGCAGTGGCAGACCACGTATAACAACACCTGCACAGGATCAGTACATCCGAACATCACACTTGCGGGACAGGTACAGGATGGCAACAACAACTGCCCGAGTTACACCAGGAATGCACAATCCCTCCATCAGTGCTCAGACTGTCCACAATAGGCTGAGAGAGGCTGGACTGAGGGCTGGTAGGCCTGTTGTAAGGCAGGTCCTAACCAGACATCACCGGCAACAACGTCGCCTATGGGCACAAACCCACCATCGCTGGACCAGACAGGACTGGCAAAAAGTGCTCTTCACTGACGAGTCGCGGTTTTGTTTCACCAGGGGTGATGGTTGGATTCGTGTTTATCGTCAAAGGAATGAGCATTACACCGAGGCCTGTACTCTGGGGCGGGATAGATTTGGAGGTGGAGAGTCCGTCATGGTCTGGGGTGGTGTGTCACAGCATCATCGGACTGAGCTTGTTGTCATTGTAGGCAATCTTAATGATGTGCATTACAGGGAAGACATCCTCCTCCCTCATCTGGTACCCTTCCTGCGGACTCATCCTGACATGACCCTCCAGCATGACAATGCCACCAGCCATACTGCTCATTCTGTGCATGATTTCCTGCAAGGCAGGAATGTCAGTGTTCTGCCATGGCCAGCGAAGAGCCCGGATCTCAATCCCATTGAGCACGTCTGGGACCTGTTGGATCGGAGGGTGAGGTGCAGTCCATGTGCAGTCCAGTTTCTGGTGCAGTCCATGAGGAGGAGCTGCAATGCAGTACTTAATGCAGCTGGTGGCCACACCAGAAACGGACTTACTTTTAGGGGACACATTATTCCATTTCTGTTAGTCACATGTCTGTGGAACTTGTTCAGTTTATGTCTCAGTTGTGGAATCTTGTTATGTTCATACAAATGTTCATACAAACTCTGTCTGAGTGACCATTAACACATGTTAAGTTTGCTGAAAATAAACGCAGTTGACAGTGAGGACGTTTCTTTTTTTACTGAGTTTAGTATATGATCAGTTGAGCTAAAATAAAATGTCTCCTCCCTGTCTCATACCTTCTCTCCGCTACTGGGTCCTGGGGTTCCAGGCCTGCCAGGTGGACCAGCGGGCCCCTGAAAAACACAGCATGATATCAATACATAATGGTCAACAAATCAAGACATTCATTTCAATGCTGTAGTTGTGCTGTCTACAGTTAACTAGGCACAAAACATATTGTCACGTCAGATATAGTAGAGAGAGGGTCCTCACTGGTAGGCCACGGGCCCCGTCCTGTCCGGGAGGTCCAGGGGGCCCGAAAGAGCCTGACCCATGGGAGCTGACACCACCGGCTGAGGGGCCAGGGGGACCTGGTGGGCCCGGGGGGCCTGGTAGACCACGGAAAGTCTAAAGAAACAGTCAACACAACAGTCTTGGGTTTCACAATATACAGTTTGGGAAAAGTTGTTTTTCTGGGCCAAACTCAAAATCTCTGTGGCTAAAACATACCTGTATTTTCTCCAAATCTGGGAATCCGGAGCCTTCCACATCCACAAATGTCTAGGGACAAATGAAGAAACATTAAAAGTGGTATATTGGTATATTCATGTCTGATCCACATGAATTAATGGGCTGAATGGCCTGATGCTGTAGTGGTTGACTCACAGCGCGATCAACTGTTCCTGGGCCTGGGGGTCCAGGTGGCCCTGGAGGACCCCTGGGTCCTGGGTGACCATCACCACGATCCCCCTGGAGAGGTCACAAGGAAAACACTCAGTATTTAACCTTTGGGCACGTCCGATAATATTCAAATACTCATGCTCTTAAATAAATGGCTTCTGGCCTTTACCTTTTGTCCTTTGACCCCTGAGTCTCCTTGTGTTCCTGGGAACCCTCTGTCTCCGGTAGGTCCCTGAGTTGTGGTGGGACAGAGAGAGAAGACACAGCTTAGTGAGGCTGACACTGTCTGACCACTGCTACTGACCACCACCGCTTATCAATAATGACATCTGACTACCACTGTATTTCTCCTCATACAATTAACAATGAATAAAAAATCATGACATGAGATCAATGGGATAAAACATCAGAAAGTGACACTCACTAATTTGCCATCCTCTCCTGGATCCCCCTGGGGAATGAAATAGATATGGTTTGTTACAGTCAATTCAAAGAAAATGTACAAGTACTGAGACCAAATAAAGTGAGAATGCTCTACACAGAATACAGTGCCTACGGAAAGTATTCAGACCCCTTGACTTTTTCCACATTTTCTTAGGTTACAGTCTTATTCTAAAACTGATTAAATAAATCAGCAATCTACACACAATACCCCATAATGACAAAGCAAAAACAGGTTTTTAGAAATGTTTTCAGAAATACCTTATTTACATAAGTATTCAAACCCTTTGCTATGAGACTCGAAATTGAGCTCAGGTGCATCCTGTTTCCATTGATCATCCTTGAGCTGTTTCTACAACTTGATTGGAGTCCACCTGTGATAAATTAAATTGATTGGACATGATTTGGAAAGGCACACACCTGTCTATATAAAGATACTACAGTGCATGTCAGAGCCAAAACCAAGCCATGAGGTCGAAGGAATTGTCCGTGGAGCTCCGAGACAGGATTGTGTCGAGGCAGAGATCTGGGGAAGAGTACCAAAACATTTCTGCAGCATTGAAGGTCTCCAAGAACACAGTGGCCTCTATCATTCTTAATTGGAAGAAGTTTGGTACCACCAAGACTCTTCCTAGAGCTGGCCACCCGGCCAAACTGAGCAATCGGGGGAGAAGGGCCTTGGTTTGGGAGGTGACCAAGAACCCGATGGTCACTCAGACAGAGCTCAGACGGAGATGGGAGAACCTTCCAGAAGGACAACAATCTCTGCAGCACTCCAACAATCAGGCCTTTATGGAAGAGTGACCAGACGGAAGCCACTCCTCAGTAAAAAGTACATGACAGCCCGCTAAAGATTATCAGACCATGAGAAACAAGATTATCTGGTCTGATGAAACCAAGATTGAACTCTTTGGCCTGAATGCCAAGCGTTATGTCTGCAGGAAACCTGGCACCATCCCTACGGTGAAGCATGGTGTTAGCAGCATCATGCTGTGGGGATGTTTTTCAGCGGCAGGGATGGATCGATACAAAGATGAACGCGCAAAGTACAGAGAGATAGTTGATGAAAACCAGCTCCAGAGCACTCAGGACCTCAGAATGGGGCAAAGGTTCACCTTCCAACAGGACAACAACCCTAAGCACACAGCCAAGACAACGCAGGAGTGGCTTCGGGACAAGTCTCAATATCTTTGAGTGGCCCAGCCAGATCCCGGACTTGAACCCAATCTAACATCTCTGGAGAGACCTGAATATAGCTGTGCTGCAACGCTCCCCATACAACCTGACAGAGCTTGCAAGGATCTGCAGAGAAAAATGGGAGAAACTCCCCAAATCCAGTTGTGCCAAGCTTGTAGCGTCATACCCAAGAAGACTTGAGGCTGTAATTCCTGCCAAAGGTGCTTCAACAACGTACTGAGTAAAGGGTCTGAATACTTATGTAAATGTGATATTTCAGTTGTTTATTTTTAATGCATGTGCAAAAATGTCGAAAAACTTGTTTTTGCTATGTCTTTATTGGGTATTGTTTGTAGGTTGGTTGAGGGGGAAAAAACGATTTCATCCATTTTAGAATAAGGCTGTAACGTTTGGTAAAAGTCAAAGAGTCTGAATACTTTCCGAATGCACTGTATGTCAGACGGTATGGTACAACTCACCGCCTCTCCCTCTGGTCCCTGGGGTCCTGCTGGTCCTTTGGCCCCTGGGGGCCCCATCGGTCCCATTGGCCCGGCCACTGGCTGCACGACAGAGCCGTCCCCTAGCCTCACAACCTGGGCAGCTGGCCCCCCAGGGCCAGGAGGGCCAGGGGGACCAGGTACGCCACGGTCCCCCTTGGAGCCTGGGTAACCGAACCCAGAACTGCCCTGTGGGAAGAAAACAATCAACTACCTATTTAATCTGATCACTTCAATGACTAGCTAAGATGAAGTCAAATAAAAAGAAGCTGGGAAGGACAAAGTCAAAACGCACCTTCAAGCCTTTGTCTCCCTGAAAGGAAAAGGAGACAAAGACAAGTCGTAAATAATGTTGGAACTATTACATGTGTCTCAGAGGCATGTATGTGGTCTGTCTGAATCAGATGTAATCAGCTATGGGGGTCATCAGTTATAGGGGGTGTATAACACGCAGTACTGTGCCAGGCAGCATGCAGTACCTTTTCTCCACGTTCTCCTCCGCCTGATGAAGAGGCAGAGCTGGAGAAAGACCCCGAGTCTCCCTTTGGCCCGGCGGGACCTCTGTCCCCTGGACTGCCCTTCTCCCCTCTGTCCCCCTTCAGTCCGTTAGAACCAGTAGGGCCTGACGACACACAGAGAGACACAGAGAGAGGGAGAGACAAAGAGAGGGAGAGGTGGGTGTTAGAACAGACGCCAGAAGTAACATCGTGGTCATCATCGGCATGAATGTTGCTGTCATCATCACTTTCACTAGCATCCTCTATCCTCAGTTAGCGTCCTACTACCTTTGTCCTCCCCTTCCACAGAGTTCCATGCCAACCTGCTCCACAGAGTTCCATGCCAAACTATTCCACAGAGTTCCATGCCAAACTATTCCACAGAGTTATATGCCAATCTATTCCACAGAGTTCCATGCCAATCTATTCCACAGTTTCATGCCAACCTTCTCCACACAGTTCCATGCCAACCTACTCCACAGAGTTCCATGCAGACAGGACATGCTGGGGGCATGATGAGATCTCATCAACCTAGTCCAG
Source organism: Oncorhynchus clarkii lewisi (assembly GCF_045791955.1). Lineage (NCBI taxonomy): Eukaryota > Metazoa > Chordata > Actinopteri > Salmoniformes > Salmonidae > Oncorhynchus > Oncorhynchus clarkii. The sequence continues at coordinate 14,107,566 of NC_092164.1, read as the reverse complement.
TGAAGCTTCCCTGAACTCTGACATGGAGTGGTAAGGGTATACTGTCCTGAAATCAGGGACTGGTTGTCAGGGAACTCCACTGGACCTCATTGGAGAGTGTTTATGAAATAGCCCGACAGACAGACGGACGGACAGACAGACAAAGTTTCCAGTGACCTACCTGGTTGACCTCCTGACCCTGGTCTGGACTCTACTGAGGTCTGATGATTCCTGTCACCTACAGTCAATCAACACAAACACACTTACCTGCATGCCTAGTTCGTACACTAGAAAACGCTAACAATGATCAACATTCCCCTGGCGGGTAGGAGCGTTGGGCCAGTAACCGAAAAATCTATCGTTCTGCCCCTGAGCAAGGTAGTTAACCCACTGTTCCCCAGGCACCGATGACGTGGATGTCGACTAAGGCAGCCCCCCCCCCCCCCCTCAGAGGGGTTAAATGGGGAAGATACATTTCAGTTGAATACATTCAGTCGTACAACTGACTAGGTATCCCCCATTCCTTTTCCTTTCCAATCAGCCACTTTTGAAGGAAAATTAAAGGTAATGTCTACCTTCTCCACTAGAAGGTGCTAGTGTGCTGTATATCCCAGCATACTGTATGTAACGAGCAACAAGGTTCTCAAGTAGTGTGGTATTACACTAGGTACATATTTCCCTGACAGATAGTTTCACAATTTTTACATCAACAGTTTTTGTTAGCACTGCAGTTACTCTAAATATAGCTTGGTTGGTTCACTATTATATGCGCATTTTCAATAAACCTAAGTAATATTTTAGTGGATAACTTTACAGATGATGTCATCATTGTTCGGCTCAGCCCACTGACCTGTCTCTGAGAGCCTGTCGCTCACTGATGATGTCAGAGGGGGCTCTGGCACCGGTCGGAGAGATGGAGGTGTGGTCTGACAGGAGGGAGGAGAGGAAGGTTAGACAGGACAGACAGACCCTGATCCAATACTTTCACAGTAAATCCTTCCTTCTATTTACACATCACAGAATAGATTAACAGGACAACATAGGATAAAGAAGATTCCTTTACAGTTTTGCCGGTCTCTCTTCTGTCCCCATCCCCACTGCCAAAGTCACCTGAGGCCTGAGAGAGAGACAGAGAAAGAGAGAGAGAGACAGCAAGACAAATAGAGACAAGTCAAGGCATTTGAGAAAACGTTAGTTGACATGAATCATATCATATTCCTACTAAACTGTGTCTGGTTCTACAGTCTAATCACTCACAGCGTCTGAGTCATCATCGTCTTCACAGAGTAACTCAGCTGCTCGAGGGTTACCCACCACGTTCAGCTCAGCGATCGCCCCCTGCACAACACGCACAGACACACACACAGATACACAGACAAACACAATGATGGCTGTGAAAAAGGAGATACTGTATAGCCATTGGTGCAGTATGAATTTAATGATGCTAGTCAGGATCAAAGCCATTAATATACAATCAAATGTAAAGAGGATGTGTCTGACTGACCGTGGCCTTACTAACTCAGAACAGACAGAGTCTTGCTGAAACAACAGACAGGGTTCTAAATCTCTCCCAGGGGCCTGATAGAGTTAGACTATGAGAATGACAGGGTTCTAAATCTCTCCCAGGGGCCTGATAGAGTTAGACTATGAGAATGACAGGGTTCTAAATCTCTCCCAGGGGCCTGATAGAGTTAGACTATGAGAATGACAGGGTTCTACATCTCTCCCAGGGGCCTGATAGAGTTAGACTGTGAGAATGACAGGGTTCTAAATCTCTCCCAGGGGCCTGATAGAGTTAGACTATGAGAATGACAGGGTTCTAAATCTCTCCCAGGGGCCTGATAGAGTTAGACTATGAGAATGACAGGGTTCTAAATCTCTCCCAGGGGCCTGATAGAGTTAGACTATGAGAATGACAGGGTTCTACATCTCTCCCAGGTTCCTGATAGAGTTAGACTGTGAGAATGACAGGGTTCTACATCTCTCCCAGGTTCCTGATAGAGTTAGACTGTGAGAATGACAGGGTTCTAAATCTCTCCCAGGGGCCTGATAGAGTTAGACTATGAGAATGACAGGGTTCTACATTTCTCCCAGGGGCCTGATAGAGTTAGACTATGAGAATGACAGGGTTCTACATCTCTCCCAGGGGCCTGATAGAGTTAGACTATGAGAATGCATGTTTCAACACACTGTCTGTTAAGAACAGCAGGTGTGAGTGAGATGAAACCTAAACCCTCACGTTGTTTGGGGGTAAATCCCTCACTAATCGCTCCCTCAGGAATCTCAGTCAGGTATGTGTCACTGGCAACAGGAAAGCCAGACAGCCAGTCACATCTCACTAACACAGCACTACTAACCCCTCCTCCCTCTAGTAAATCTATTTGCTGACCTGGCCTGACGTCTGGCCTTTCAACTTTGACCCCTCAGCATAGTCACTGACCCGTCTAAACACATGTGATGGTCACATGGGGTTTGACACCAGAGCGAGGGTTGAGGGTGGGGGTGCAGAACGACAGAGACTTTAGAGGAAGAGTTATACATACCAATGTTTTACATGAGAGAACAATAAAGATGTTTTACATAAGAGAACAATAAAGATGTTTTACATAAGAGAACAATAAAGATGTTTTACATAAGAGAACAATAAAGATGTTTTACATGAGAGAACAATAAAGATGTTTTACATAAGAGAACAATAAAGATGTTTAACATGAGAGAACAATAAAGATGTTTTACATGAGAGAACAATAAAGATGTTTTACATGAGAGAACAATAAAGATGTTTTACATAAGAGAACAATAAAGATGTTTTACATGAGAGAACAATAAAGATGTTTTACATGAGAGAACAATAAAGATGTTTTACATGAGAGAACAATAAAGATGTTTTACATGAGGGAACAATAAAGATGTTTTACATGAGAGAACAATAAAGATGTTTTACATAAGAGAACAATAAAGATGTTTTACATGAGAGAACAATAAAGATGTTTTACATGAGAGAACAATAAAGATGTTTTACATGAGGGAACAATAAAGATGTTTTACATGAGGGAACAATAAAGATGTTTTACATGAGAGAACAATAAAGATGTTTTACATGAGAGAACAATAAAGATGTTTTACATGAGAGAACAATAAAGATGTTTTACATGAGAGAACAATAAAGATGTTTTACATGAGAGAACAATAAAGATGTTTTACATGAGGGAACAATAAAGATGTTTTACATGAGAGAACAATAAAGATGTTTTACATGAGATAACAATAAAGATGTTTTACATGAGGGAACAATAAAGATGTTTTACATGAGGGAACAATAAAGATGTTTTACATGAGGGAACAATAAAGATGTTTTACATAAGATAACAATAAATATGTTTTACATGAGGGAACAATAAAGATGTTTTACATGAGAGAACAATAAAGATGTTTTACATGAGGGAACAATAAAGATGTTTTACATGAGAGAACAATAAAGATGTTTTACATGAGAGAACAATAAAGATGTTTTACATGAGGGAACAATAAAGATGTTTTACATGAGGGAACAATAAAGATGTTTTACATGAGGGAACAATAAAGATGTTTTACATGAGAGAACAATAAAGATGTTTTACATGAGAGAACAATAAAGATGTTTTACATGAGGGAACAATAAAGATGTTTTACATGAGGGAACAATAAAGATGTTTTACATGAGGGAACAATAAAGATGTTTTACATGAGAGAACAATAAAGATGTTTTACATGAGAGAACAATAAAGATGTTTTACATGAGAGAACAATAAAGATGTTTTACACGAGAGAACAATAAAGATGTTTTACATGAGAGAACAATAAAGATGTTTTACATGAGGGAACAATAAAGATGTTTTACATGAGGGAACAATAAAGATGTTTTACATAAGAGAACAATAAAGATGTTTTACATGAGGGAACAATAAAGATGTTTTACATGAGGGAACAATAAAGATGTTTTACATGAGGGAACAATAAAGATGTTTTACATGAGAGAACAATAAAGATGTTTTACATGAGGGAACAATAAAGATGTTTTACATGAGGGAACAATAAAGATGTTTTACATGAGAGAACAATAAAGATGTTTTACATGAGGGAACAATAAAGATGTTTTACATGAGAGAACAATAAAGATGTTTTACATGAGAGAACAATAAAAATGTTTTACATGAGAGAACAATAAAGATGTTTTACATGACAGAACAATAAAGATGTTTTACATGAGAGAACAATAAAGATGTTTTACATGAGGGAACAATAAAGATGTTTTACATGAGGGAACAATAAAGATGTTTTACATGAGAGAACAATAAAGATGTTTTACATGAGGGAACAATATAGATGTTTTACATGAGGGAACAATAAATATGTTTTACATGAGAGAACAATAAAGTTTGAGGTAAATATGTGTGGTCAGGTCAGCATTAGAGGTGTGGTTGGCAATCCATACTGTACCTCGAACCTGTCAGGGTCCGCGCCTCCCGCCTGACCCACGAAGATGCCCGCCCCCCTGTCCAGCTCCATGTCATCCGGCGAGCGCTCCAACTTCACCGTCTTCCCAGAGGCGTCGCACCCCATGAAGAAGGTCACCTGGTCGTTGAACACGGACAGAGAGAACTTGGTCCAGGAGACTAGGTCCAGGGAGGGCACGGTGAAACTAGCGGCCAGGTACGAGGCCTCCGAGTCGGGCTCTGTGTAGTAGAACAGAATCTTCTGATTCCTGCCGTCAGCGTCCGGGGCGCTCAGCTTCACCCCCACGTACATGAACTTCTGGGAGGCGTCTGTGATGGAGAAGAGGACCCCGGGGCTGGAGGGGAGGATTTGGAAGACCAGGGAGAAGTCTCTGTAGAAGGGGTTGGGGAGGTGGGCCAGGGCCGGCTGTCCTGCAGCAGTCAGCCCATCCTGCCCTCCGAAGTAGTAGGCGGGTTTCCCCCCCGGACCGGCCTGGGAATCATCAGGAGGCAGGTCTCCGATCAGCTGCAGTAGAGTCACACCACTCTCTGCTGAAGGGGAGGAGACAGGACAGGAGGTGAGGTTACACACACGAAGTCAGCGCTTACAGTACAGGAGTCCCATTGTCCCAGTTCAGAAACAAAGCACTAGCCCTTACTTAGGTCCCAGGGCACTGTGTAGATCTGAAAACATTGGATAGCAGTATAATAAAAATGTCACCTTGCATTCTGATTTGTCCAATTCTTTCAGACTAGTCTACATGAAGTGCCCAGGGCTTCTTTCAGATCTAGTCTACATGAAGTGCCCAGGGCTTCTTTCAGACGAGACTACATGAAGTGCCCAGGGCTTCTTTCAGATCTAGTCTACATGAAGTGCCCAGGGCTTCTTTCAGATCTAGTCTACATGAAGTGCCCAGGGCTTCTTTCAGATCTAGTCTACATGAAGTGCCCAGGGCTTCTTTCAGACGAGACTACATGAAGTGCCCAGGGCTTCTTTCAGATCTAGTCTGCATGAAGTGCCCAGGGCTTCTTTCAGATCTAGTCTGCATGAAGTGCCCAGGGCTTCTTTCAGATCTAGTCTACATGAAGTGCCCAGGGCTTCTTTCAGATCTAGTCTGCATGAAGTGCCCAGGGCTTCTTTCAGATCTAGTCTACATGAAGTGCCCAGGGCTTCTTTCAGATCTAGTCTACATGAAGTGCCCAGGGCTTCTTTCAGATCTAGTCTACATGAAGTGCCCAGGGCTTCTTTCAGATCTAGTCTACATGAAGTGCCCAGGGCTTCTTTCAGATCTAGTCTACGTGAAGTGCCCAGGGCTTATTTCAGATCTAGTCTACATGAAGTGCCCAGGGCTTATTTCAGATCTAGTCTACATGAAGTGCCCAGGGCTTCTTTCAGACTAGTCTACATAAAGTGCCCAGGGCTTCTTTCAGATCTAGTCTACATGAAGTGCCCAGGGCTTCTTTCAGATCTAGTCTACATGAAGTGCCCAGGGCTTCTTTCAGATCTAGTCTACATGAAGTGCCCAGGGCTTCTTTCAGATCTAGTCGACATGTAGTGCCCAGGGCTTCTTTCAGACGAGACTACATGAAGTGCCCAGGGCTTCTTTCAGATCTAGTCTACATGAAGTGCCCAGGGCTTCTTTCAGATCTAGTCGACATGTAGTGCCCAGGGCTTCTTTCAGACGAGACTACATGAAGTGCCCAGGGCTTCTTTCAGATCTAGTCTACATGAAGTGCCCAGGGCTTCTTTCAGACGAGACTACATGAAGTGCCCAGGGCTTCTTTCAGATCTAGTCTACGTGAAGTGCCCAGGGCTTCTTTCAGATCTAGTCTACATGAAGTGCCCAGGGCTTCTTTCAGATCTAGTCTACATGAAGTGCCCAGGGCTTCTTTCAGACGAGACTACATGAAGTGCCCAGGGCTTCTTTCAGATCTAGTCGACATGTAGTGTGACCTGGTGTGACCTTACCACATGTAACATACAGTGTATTAAATAATTAAATAAGATGATTTTCAAATAAAACATTGAATATAAAAGCTGCAAAACATTATCCAAAATATAAACCATCAACTTAGTGAATATCATTGGTGTTTTATATGAGGGTTACAGCATGAAATATATATCTATTTATTTTATTTTACTATAAATTGGTTGACAATGTTTCAGTGTCAAACTGGTGGCAGTTGTGAAAAAAGTCAATAGTTGTACGAGTTGCAGTTTCATTATTTAGTCTATTTTCTCCTGAACCAGATGGTCTGTATACTAGAAACCTGTGGCCAATATGGACACAGATATTTAAATACATAATCCTATATACTGTATGAATACATTTTGTAAAAGTTATTCAAGTATCAATGACCAAAGTTATGATAGATTGACACATATTTTCTGTTAATTACCAAAAAGGACTGAAGATTCCGGTAACTTTGGTAAACTACTGGTAGCTTTGCAACCCTAGTTCTACCTGGAATCAAAAAGGGTTCTTCTACTATGGGGACAGCCGAATAATCATTTTAGCTTCTAGACAGCTCCTTTTTTTCTAAGCTTGTACCATCTTCCTTTACCATACCCCCAAACTTAACCCTCAGCTGAACAGCCAAACTGATCCTGAGTCAGTTGTTAAGGGCATAGAGTAAGCATACACAGAGTACATTATCATTGACATGAGGTTACCGAAGGGTACAAGGGCACAGTGCAGTAGCAGATTAGAAAGCATCATGCCTTGATTGGTGTGCTGTGCTTCACCAAGTGACTTAGCCAGGATGAGTGCCTCAGGCCATAGACATACATGTGCAGTGGAGTAAACAACATAGCCACTGGGCAAAAACTGGTTGAATCAACGTTGTTTCCACATCGTTTCAACAACAAAAAATGATATGTGATGATGCTCACATTATCTTTCAAGCGCAGCAGTAAGCCTGACTGACCAAGGTAGGTAGTAGATGTCAAATAAAAGCAAAAATAAGGCTTTATGAAGAGAGTGTTGGGGTTCAGCAGGCAAAGACTGTGTCAAATGAACTTGGGCTGTTTTAGCATGGAAAAACGTCTGACTGTAATCCAGTTCCCATGGACTCAAATAGCCTAGAGGGAAATGAGGAAATTACATGAGACTAACCATCACATTCACATGAAATAGCACCTCTAGGGAACTAAACACTGGACAGACAGACATCCTCTCATGGGTGAACTGTCAGAGTAGATTTATGACAGATGTTTTCAGAAAAGCCCACACTGTACAATGTGAATGTCACACGAACCAGAGATACTTGAGATTTCCTATCCCTCCAGTGATGTAAACTTAAACCGGGGAAGTGGACTCTGTAACACAGTCATTAAGTCTCAGAGGATCTAGACTGAACCATGAGGAGTTATTCCAATAGCTAATGTTGTATCCTAAAAGGGATCTAACTTCTCAATGGCCAAAAGTGGCATTCATAAGTAAGTGCAATATTATATCATACTTAAGCAATAATGCACGAGGGGGTGTGGTATATGGGCCATATACCACAAACCCCCTAGGTGCCTTTTTGCTATTATAAATGGGTTACCAATGTAATTAAAACAGTAACACTTATGGTATAGGGTCTGATACACCACGGATATACCGCAGCTGTCAGCCAATCAGCATTCAGGATTCTAAGATTATACAACGGGTGGGTCTAAATCCTGAATGCTGATTGGTTAAAATCGCATTCTAGCCAGTGTCTATTCTACAAGTTACCACGGGCTAAATCTATAAATGCCCTTTCAGGTGAGTAAGCCTACATTTTAAAATGCATCATGTCTCATATTAGTATCTTACTTCCAGTTGTGACTTGTGTGAACGGCATTTATTTGACTATTGGATACTACTTGGGTGCAGCCCTTGGACAGCAACCAATACAGAAGGACTATTGTACTACATCCTAAAAGGAATTGGAACAAGAGACTCAACACTTTTTGGACTAATCCCAAACATATGTTTCCACACACTAACACAGCAACACCACATAGTCTGTACAGTCTGTACTCACTCCCACACCATATTGCTAAGCCAGCTAGGGTCTCACTGGACACTGCTGTTATGCTATCTACATTCTAAACCTGCAAGTTAACCGAAGCTTAGCTGAAGATCCTGTGGGATTTCAGCCAATTAGTGGGAGGCAGAGAGGGCGAGGGGGAGGCAGCTTCTCATCGGATGCACCTGTTATTGGTCCATCTGACAGGGCGCTAGGGCAGTCACAGCTGTGGCCCGGTTAGCCCAACACTAACCAAACACTACCGTAGATACTAACCCAACACTACCGCAGCCACTAACCAAACACTACCGCAGACACTAACCCAACACTACCACAGATACTAACGCAGCACTACCGCAGATACTAACCCAACACTACCGCAGACACTAACCCAACACTACCACAGACACTAACCCAACACTACCGCAGACACTAACCCAACACTACCGCAGACACTACCGCAGACACTAAACCAACACTACCGCAGACACTACCGCAGACACTAACCCAACACTACCGCAGACACTACCGCAGACACTAACCCAACACTACCGCAGACACTACCGCAGACACTAACCCAACACTAACCCAACAGTACCGCAGACACTAACCCAACACTACCGCAGACACTAACCCAACACTACCGCAGACACTAACCCAACACTACCACAGACACTAACCCAACAGTACCGCAGACACTAACCCAACACTACCGCAGACACTAACCAACACTACCGCAGACACTAACCAACACTACCGCAGACACTACCCCAACACTACCACAGTCACTAACCCAACACTACCGCAGACACTAACCCAGCACTACTGCAGGCACTAACTCAGCACTACCACAGACACTAACCAATACTACCACAGACACTAACCTAACACTATCGCAGGCACTAACCCAGCACTACCGCAGACACTACCGCAGACACTAACCAACACTACCGCAGACACTAACCCAACACTATCGCAGGCACTAACCCAGCACTACCGCAGACACTAACCCAACACTACCGCAGACACTACCGCAGACACTAACCCAACACTACCACAGACAATAACCCAACACTACCACAGACACTAACCCAACACTACCGCAGACACTAACCCAACACTACCACAGACACTAACCCAACACTACCGCAGACACTAACCCAACACTACCGCAGACACTAACCCAACACTACCGCAGACACTAACCCAACACTACCGCAGACACTAACCCAACACTACCACAGACACTACTGCAGACACTACCGCAGACACTAACCCAACACTACCGCAGACACTAACCCAACACTACCACAGACACTACTGCAGACACTAACCAACACTACCGCAGACACTAACCAACACTACCGCAGACACTAACCCAACCCTACCCCAACACTACTGCAGACACTAACCCAACACTACCGCAGACACTAACCCAACACTACCGCAGACACTAAACCAACACTACCGCAGACACTAAACCAACACTACCGCAGACACTAACTCAACACTAACCCGAGTCACAAAAGAGCCTCAGGGAGTAACTGATTTCTGTCTACCAAACATAACAAGGAACGACAATGAAAAAGTTAGATAAGAGAGGCAGAACAAAAGAGGAGTTTGGAATGTATTCACTATAGCTGTCAGAAAGTATTGTCAGTTACATACCAGCCATGTTTACCAACATGGATGTCATAACAGAGAATCCATCGACTCACTCACTTGTACTGCAATATACAAAATCAACTGGGACTGAGTTGCACTGCATTGAATGGGGAGTCCCATGCAGGCATATGTCGTGTTGACAGAGGAGAACGTGGGAACACCACAACCACATCCCAGGATCACATTTCATTTCAGTCATTTAGCAGCTGAGCCACTTGGGACCAGGGTGGCTGGCCAGGCAGGCAGCTTCCCTTCCCTGTTCCCAATCTGACATGATTCCATGATTCTCCACACTGGTCTGATCCTTCACGCTATCCTGGCAACGCTCAGAGACGTTCCACAGCACTGCAGTAATAGGGAACCTTACAGCGTTCCAGGGATTCCCAGTCAGATATAGATTAAGGGAATATCCTGTCAATTACGTACTGCTGATGTCCCATCCCAATAGGGAATATATTCCCATCTCCCCCAGATTGGGAAATCCATGGCCTACAGTGCCCATTTTAAATTTGCAAAAAAATCTAAAAACCTGTAATTGCTTTGTCATTATGGGGTATTGTGTGTAGATTGATGAGGAAAATAAACAATTTAATCAATTTTAGAATAAGACTGCAATGTGGAAAAAGTGAAGGGGTCTGAAAACTGAATGCACTGTATGAACCCTGATCTCTGTATGTCACCGGAAATATCATGAGCTTCCATATTTGGAATAACATGGAAGCATCATTTTGTGAAGTGAGTGGCCTCAATGCATGCACTGACCATAGAATGTCATGCACAAACTAAAGAACCCAAAACAAGGATATGTGTGTGTGTGTGCGTGTGTGTTTGTTTGTGTGTCTGTGTGTGTGTGTGTGTGTCTGTCTATGCATGTGAGTGTGTATGTGTGTGTGTGTGTGTGTGTGTCTATGCATGTGTGTGTGTGTGTGTGTGTGTCTATGCATGTGAGTGTGTGTGTGTGTGTGTGTGTGTGCGTGTGCGTGTGCGTGTGTGTGTGTGTGTGTGTGTGTGTGTCTATGCATGTGAGTGTGTGTGTGTCTATGCATGTGAGTGTGTGTGTGTGTGTGTGTGTGTGTGTGTGTGTGTGTGTGTGTGTGTGTGTGTGTGTGTGTGTGTGTGTGTGTCTATGCATGTGAGTGTGTGTGTGTCTATGCATGTGAGTGTGTGTGTCTATGCATGTGAGTGTGTGTGTGTGTGTGTGTGTGTGTGTGTGTGTGTGTGTGTGTGTGTGTGTGTGTGTGTCTGTGCATGTGAAAATGGACCATGTGGGAATCCAATAAGCTTGTTAAGTACAGTACCCAGCGTCTGGGCCCAGAGGCCAGCACAACAGGCCTGCCAGTCTAAACATGCTGAAGTGGCTTGGGACGAGGCCTAACGACTGGCTCTCAGACCATGACTAAGCTGATGTGTGGTGGGTGGTTTCAGTGAAGCACAAAATGGCTGCCATGTTGTATCACCCAGGTAGGTGCTAGTGGATGAGGGTGAGTTACGGTATGAAATACTTTTAGACATGATTGAAAGCACTATACGAATACAATCTAGAAAAACCGTGAGAAATCTTGTAGCTTCAAAAACCCTCCTTGCCAATGAATACATACACCAACCTGCAGTCATTCATATCCATAACAACACATTACACTGAGAATGAATCAATCTTCCTTAGTGAATAAAAGAAACAGTTACATTTATGTCAGTGTTGAAATTTGATATATTTAGCTGTATATACAGTGCATTCAGAAAGTATTCAGACCCCTTGACTTTTTCAACATTTTGTTACGTTACAGCCTTATTCTAAAATTGATTTAAAAAAATGTTTCCCTTATCAATCTACACACAATACCCCATAATGACTTAGCAAAAAAAGGTTTAGATATTTTTGCAAATGTATTAAAAATAAACAAAATAGGACGTTTTACGTAAGTATCATACCCTTTACTCAATTACAGCCTCAAGTCTTCTTGGGTATGACGCTACAAGTTTGGCACACCTGTATTTGGGGAGTTTCTCCCATTTTCCTCTTAAGATCCCCTCAAGCTCTGTCAGATTGGATGGGGAGCGTCGCTGCACCTCTATTTTCAGGTCTCTCCAGAGATGTTTGATCGGGTTCAAGTCCGGACTCTGGCTGGGCCACTCAAGGACATTCTGAGAAAACCCGAAAACACTTCTGCGTTGTCTTGGCTGTGTGCTTAGGATCGTTGTCCTTCTGGAAGGTGAACCTTCGTCCCAGTCTGAGGTCCTGAGCACTCTGTACTTTGCTCTGTTCATCTTTCCCTCGATCCTGACTAGTCTCCCAGTCCCTGCCACTGAAAAATATCCCCACAGCATGATGCTGCTACCCCCATGCTTCACCGTAGGGATGGTGCCAGGTTTCCTCCAGACATGACGCTTGGCATTTAGGCCAAAGAGTTTAATCTTGGTTTCATCAGACCAGAGAATCTTGTTTGGGTTTGGGTTCTTTGTCACCTCCCTGACCAACGCCCTTCTCCTCCGATTGCTCAGAATGATGGAGGCCACTGTGTTCTTGAGGACCTTCATTGCTGCAGAAATGTTTTGGTAACCTTCCTTAGATCTGTGCCTCGACACAATCCTGCCTCGGAGCTCTACGGACAACTCATTTGACCTCATGGCTTGGTTTTGGCTCTGACATGCACTGTCAACTGTGGGACCTTATATAGGCAGGTGTGTGCCTTTCCAAATCATGTAAAATCAATTTAATTTAGCACAGGTGGACTCCAATCAAGTTGTAGAAACATCTCAAGGATGATCAATGGAAACAGAATGCACCTGAGCTCCATTTTTGAATCTCATAGCAAAGGGTCTGAATACTTATGTAAATAAAAAAAACTGTTTTTGCATTGTGATTATGGGGTAATATGTATAGATTGATGAGGGGAAAAAATAATGTAATCCATTTCAGAATAAGTCTGTAATGTGACAAAATATGGAAAAAGTCAAGGGGCCTGAATACTTTCCGTATGTACTGTATAACGTTATTTTATCCCCTCGCCTCTCTATCCTATCTTCATCCTCTCCTCTTCACTTCTGTTATCCTAGCAAAGAGCTTCCTCTTAAAACAAGCCAAGAGGGCGTACATAAAATGTCCCACAACCCAAACATTGACTCAACTACAATCCATCTAGTTACCTCACGTCTGAGTTTCACTCTGTTTTAAATAAACTTAGGTATGTCACAGTGAACAATAAAAAAGTTAACAGAATGCTACTTCGCTGTAAAATGCTTCATTGCCTCGAGACCGCGCTGAAGCAATGGTGCTGTTCTCTTCGTCTGAAAACTGTAATAAGTAATTGTTTGGGAAAATCAGAAGGCCTACTCACTATGTGCAAAGAGCAACAGAAAACAATTTCCCTAATTCAATGATGCATCAGAGAGACCCAGAGGCCGTACACCAAACAACTGTTTGTTTAAACGTCCAGGTTCCAAGATGACAGTGCCAAAAACTACTGTACGGACACAAGAATGTACTTTAATTACAATAATGTAAGTAGCCGGTGGCCTCCCGAGAGGCGCAGTGGTCTAAGGCACTGCATCGCAGTGCTAGCTGTGTCACTAGAGATCCTGGTTAGAGTCCAGGTTCTGTCGCAGCCGGCCGAGACCGGGAGACCCATGGGCCGGTGCACAATTGGCCCAGTGTCGTTCGGGTTAGGGGAGGGTTTGGCCGGCAGGTATGTCCTTGCCCCATCGCGCACTAGCGACTCCTGTGGCGGGTCGGGCACAGTGCACGCTGACACGGTCGCCAGGTGCACGGTGTTTCCTCCGACACATTGGTGCGGCTGGCTTCCGGGTTGAGCAGTCATTGTGTCAAGAAGCAACCCTTGGCACGGTTGTGTTTCAGAGGACGCACGGCTCATGACCTTCACCTCTCCCGAGTTCGTACGGGAGTTGCAGCAATGGGACAAGACTGTAACTACCAATTGGATACCACGAAATTGGGGAGAAAAAGGGGTAAAAAATTTAATAAAATAAATGTACGTAGCCAAAAGTGAAACCATCATCATTGTTTATTGGTGCTAACTTGCAATGCTTGTTAGAGGTGGTGACAAGCCCATCAAAGACAATTGGAACAGGCTTTAATGTGAGACACTGATCTTACTGTACCAGAAACAGACAGATGTCAGCTGGTGTTTGAGATATAGAGTATCTAACGCCACTTTCCATCCTCTCCAAGGACCCCCCTGTTAGAAAGTCTGAATGGTCCAACCTCTCCAGCTGTGACACATCCCAGAGGACCAGACCAACTGGACCCGGAGAGCTACAGAAAGGGGAGCAGTGCCAGAACTGAAAGCCCATCAGTTAACACTTCAGAGTGAGGCAACACAGCTGTGACATCTATGGCATTTCCACTGTTCCCAGGTCAGCCCTTAATCCATATTTGACCAAACCCCGGGTATGGTCAGTTAAAGATGACTGATGGTGGAACAGGAAACAAGAAAGCAGAGCACTCCACAGAGATGACATCACTAAATCCAACCTTGTACATTGGCTCAATTTGCTGAAAATCAGCCCCATTCTGCTATTCAAGCTAATGGTTGGATTGGTCACACATAACATAACATAACATTTGGCGCCACAGCAGGTAGGTTTTCTCTGGCAAGGGCCCATCTTTCAGAGATTTTGCCCATACTTGGAATCCTCTGGGAATTCAACTGTCTGCAGTGATTTGGGTTGGTATACTGTAGAGCAAGGGTTTTGCTACCTACATACCTATAACATCCATTTAAATAACAGATATTACAAACATCAACACTTGTTTATTACGAAACATGATCCACTGCATGATAACATCAATGCGGGCAACAAGCATGCTACACCACCCACTTGTTTCCCAGTGAACCAACGTGAACCTTCACATGTAATGAACTGGTAAATCCCCGACACAAACGACTCTCTCTTTCTCTTTGTTTTTCTCTTTACTCTTCTTCACATGGATGACTGGACGTTTCATTGACTCATTTCGACCGTTACTGAAAGACTGTGTAAAAATGTGGGTGAGACCCATGACCCCTCGTGGAGATTCAGTGCCCCGGTCTGGCCCGAATCAGACAGCTCCTTCTTGGAAGGGGGCACGCAAGGACACCCTCACCCTTTCTCCCAAACCAGAGGGCAGAATCGCAACACTCTTCCCCAGAGCAGATCATTGTCCATGAATCTACCACCCCCAGCCACGCACCCCATACTGTCCATAACAGCACCAGTGTGGATGAGATGAAACCATTGTTCAGACTGCAGTAGTCTGCTCTGCTGAGAAGGCATCATTCACTCCTCCTAGAAACATTCTTCACTCCAATCCTCATGCTCACTGATTTCAGACATTGATTGAGTCCCAGAAATACTAGAATGCAGTATGGAGGCTATGTAATATAAAGATGGCGAATCTCGAATCTCGATAAGGGTCGGATTGATTGTCGCCCACCAAGCCAAATTCCAATGGTACAGATAGATAGTGGCGTGAAAATGCTTTGTAGATTGACAGAGACAAGATGGTTGACCCTCTTCAGCCAGATAGTTGAGTCAAATCTTAAGATGGCTGTTTGTAATAGTTTGTTTCCATCCTTCTACCTATAGGCCCATCATCAGCCTACCCATCAACCCATGCATCCCTTCATCCATCTCCACCTCTCATGCTGATAGGACAAACTTAGTGAACTCAGTAAAACAGGATACTGGAATAGAAAAAGGCACAACAGTGGTAGAGAGGCCTAAGGGACAGTCCCCATAAAACAGACTAACATCAACTCCACAACAAAACAGGGACTTTCCATTTAAACTCCCATCTCAAATGACAAGTGAACTCAAGTAAACAAAGGAAAGAGTGCACTGTGTGTGTGTGTGTGTGTGTGTGTGTGTGTGTGTGTGTGTGTGTGTGTGTGTGTGTGTGTGTGTGTGTGTGTGTGTGTGTGTGTGTGTGTGTGTGTGTGCATGTGTGTGTGTGTGCGTGTGTGCGTGTGTGTGTGTGTGCGTGTGTGCGTGTGTGTGTGTGTGTTTGATTCAGTGTGTATGTACAAGTCTAGGAATGCATCCCAGAAGAGAACGACATGCTGACAAGCACGTGCTGTTCCACTGCTTTGCTTGGCAAACTGAAGCACCAAATGAACATGTTCTGAAGTAATTTATCTTGTCGGGCAAAAACACGACGAGTGCAAACTATGATGAAATGAGTACAGCCAATATAAGGAAACAGTCTTTCTATCCTGTCTCATATTGACCTATTCTGTCATGTATTACAACTAAAGGAAAACAGTGACATATCTATATACTGGTACACTGCTATGCATTTCTTTTAAATGAGCCTTCCAAAAATAGTGGCTTTACAGCCTAACCCCTATTTTATAGGACTATGGTTTATGATAACATTTCAACTTTATCTAAACTCCTACCCTACTTGGTAAAAGTAAAGTTAACACGGACAATGAAAAACATTTTCAATAACATGCTAAGAAACCTGAGCACTTACAAATCCCCACGGGAAAACAGCTGTGTGATAAATATGGCTTGATGCGTTTAATGTGCTGTGACTCTGAACTCAGACAATCAATTCTCCCATGCATACTCAGCAGGGAATGATTTATTGACCTGTCATAGCCTGCTGAGCTAAAGCCCAGGTAGAGCTTATAGAAGTCTTCCTGTTCCTTTGTGGGTTCGGTACGAGCATATCTGAATACTCATAAATGCTGTATTGGGAAGAATGCAGGACATGTATTTTCCACTGTCTGAAAACAACATGCTGTGGCATGATTTTGTCTCATGCTTCATGTATATTTCATGGGTTGTCTCCACTCTACGCAGACAAAACATTATTATTAACGTTAACATTCATACACAACATGCAAATGGTCCCAGGTTGGTGGTCTATAGTGCCGGTCAGTCATGCTTGTGTTCATGTCACACTTCTGAGCACGTGCAGTGGAGTATGATTGACCCCAAAACAAGGTACAATCATCAGCAGTCCCTGACTGAAAGTCCACACAAGCATTTTGAAGGATAACGCGTGTCTATGCTGCGTCACAAAGGTGTGTTAAACACACGTGCACAAGCCCACACACACACACACACACACACACACACACACACACACACACACACACACACACACACACACACACACACACACACACACACACACACACACACACACACACACACACACACACACACACAGCTGACCAGACAACCGGATTCAAAATGTATCTCCAAACAGGATACATTCTAACCCGCGGTTTTACCTTTCCGATGACTAACTGACACGCATGGCGGACACCGCAACCCCGCCTCCTGATCCCTGTCGGGCAGCAAATTACACTCTACAGGAAGTCGCCCGTCATCCAGGGCTGGCCAGCAGCTGTCTTGCAGGACTTGGCAGAAGCTGCAGCAGGGCAGCAGGGGAACCTTGTCGAGCACCTGGCCAGGCAGCGGGCACCTGGGCACGAGGAGGAGGCAGAGGAACCATTCGGCTCCATGGTGGCACCCCGCCTTGGCCAGCCACGCCCACTCTCTCAGGGCCACGCCAACCTCCTCCACAGAGGTGTGGTTCAGGAAGTTGGGCAGCGAGAAATGCTTCGACCCCCTTGATATGCAGATCGGCCAATCAGAGGACACGAGGTGGCAGGTTCCATTGTGGTCATGAGAAGTGATGTCAGAGAGGTTGGTCTTTGGTTCGCCCTGTTTCACCCCCTCAACCCCTGTGAGGTCATCTGTTAGGTTAGTGGGGAGAACCAAGCTTTCCCTTTCTCCAAGCCCTGACCCCGAACCCGAGCCGGTCCCTGAACCTACACCAGACTCAACCCCCGATCCAAACCCAGACCCTACACCAGACGCTGAACCAGACCCTGATCCTGAACCCATCTCAGACCCAGACCCAGATCCTTCCTTAGACCCAGACCCAGACCCAGATCCTTCCTTAGACCCAGACCCATATCCTTCCCCAGACCCAGATCCTTCCTTAGACCCAGACCCAGATCCTTCCCCAGACCCAGATCCTTCCTTAGACCCAGACCCAGATCCTTCCCCAGACCCAGATCCTTCCTTAGACCCAGACCCAGATCCTTCCCCAGACCCAGATCCTTCCTTAGACCCAGACCCAGATCCTTCCCCAGATGCAGATCCTTCCTTAGACCCAGACCCAGATCCTTCCCCAGACCCAGATCCTTCCTTAGACCCAGACCCAGATCCTTCCCCAGACCCAGATCCTTCCTTAGACCCAGACCCAGATCCTTCCCCAGACCCAGACTCCTCCTTATTAACCGTCTGTGTGGTAGGGCTCGCCACTCCACCGTCAGTCCAAGTGGTTGGGGTCGCGTCCCACGTCTGCACAAACTTACGGATCCCATCAGCCACGTTGATGATTTCTGCCCCAACCCCTGCCAGGTTCTCCTCACCTCTCTTGGGCTGTCCTCCTGCCTTGCCAAGTGGCGGAGCCTTCGTTGGGGCTTGGGTAGTAGGATCAGGGTCCTTGTTCCAGAACCAAGCATCCAGATGACCTGCGCTGAGAGCCAGGAGAAGGCCCAACCACAACGTCATCTTAGACATCCCGCTCCTTCAACCCACCGTCACCCAGAACCTCCTTGTCTGAGAGTATAGATTCCACAACAAACACTGGATCCAACAAGCACGGAGTTCTGTCTGTGTTCTTACTGTTCCTCCACCTACTAACCGGCTAGTCAACAGTCACTCAAGCCCCCTCTGTCCATAAGGCACACTGTTAGCATGCACACACACACTGACCCTCCCTCTAGCACTGCTCACTGTTTCACTCCATGCGCCAGTCCACTGCAGAATCACACACACACACACACACACACACACACACACACACACACACACACACACACACACACACACACACACACACACACACACACACACACACACACACACACACACACACACACACACACACACACACACACACATGAGGAGGCGGGGTTACTGTGCTGGAGAGGGGCTTCATTGCTAAATATGAATTTCTCCCTCACATTCTGGCCCCTCCCTCCTGTTGCTAGGTTGATGAGTGGGTCCCCCTCATACACACAGTCCTCAATGAAGAGAACATGCACACTGACACACACACACAGACAGAAGACACACCACACCACACACAGAGAGAGACAGAGAGAGACAGAGAGAGAGAGAGAGAGAGAGGGAGGGAGGGAGACCCATTCACTGGGTTCATATAGTATCTCTACCATTACAAATGTGAATAGGTTGGTGAACTCCATAATCTACTCACAGCTCTTGTAAAAATATACGACATAACTGGCCATACCTTTGAGGTCATTCATTATTTTACAGCTGTGTCAGTGAGTGAGTTTGTGACCAAATGAGACAGAGCGAAGGATGAAGAAAATGAGGGAGAACAGCTGAGAGCGGAGAGGTTCAGGAGGAGCGTATCTGATAGATGTTTTAAGCTCTCGGCCCCCAGGGGCCTAACGGCCAGCCCATTGCCTCATCTGAGAAAAACGTCCAGTAATTTCCCCGCTCCATGGTTCCCACAGCCTGGCTCAGTCCTGGGTGCCCCTGATGCCCAGTTACCCCGTCACCCCTGTCCCTGTCCGCCTTCACTATCCAGCTGTTGCACATTCCTCCTGACACAGACAGACCTCCCACAACCCTGCTACCCCTCCTAAACCCCTAATGCACCCCTAATGCACCCCAACCACATGACTGATAGACTCCTAGAGAAGCACTGGTATCTCATTCTGCTGGAAAGGTTACACACACACACATACACACACACACACACACACACACACACACACACACACACATATGCATGTGGTTACTGTAGGTTGTTATGGTTCAGTTGGACTGGTTTGAACTGGTGTGATGATAACTGTAGGTTGTTATGGTTCAGTTGGACTGGTTTTAACTGGTGTAATGATAACTGTAGGTTGTTATGGTTCAGTTGGTTCAGTTGGACTGGTTTGAAATGGTAATAAAAGGGGTGTTCTTCTGGCTTGCCAGTGTGGCATGGGCCTCTCCACCAGTCTTGGGTTTACACACTGTTCATTTCCAATGCAGTCAAAAATAAGTTGATTTATTGGCTCACAAGCAAGCCCAGAGAAGTTTCTCAATCTGATTGGCATAATACAATCGTTCTGTTCTATTCCACTTACCAGTAAACCACATTCAAATTGTACAATAGCGTTTACAAAATTCAGCTTCATTCATAGCTAAGATGGACAACAAAGTGGTCTCTCTCTCCACCCTCCCTCCCCCTCCTCGCCATACCTCCCTCCCTCCTCTCCCTCTCCCTATCTCCCTCCCTCTCCCTACCTTCGCTCTCTCCCTCCCTCTGTGAGTTGACATGGTGCCCAGGTAACCCTCTCCTCTCAGGGTAAATCACCCATGGAACGGAGGAGTGAATACCTTCCTTATGAAGTCACAGCAGCTAAAATGGCTGGATGCTACCCAACAACCTGCTCACAACAACCTCCTTATTTTGCCAATTGGACTGGGCACCTTTACTACACGGAACCCTACTAATCCTACGCTGGTCTGCCGATAGAACTGCACGAGGAGGCTACAACAGACTTCTTCCGTAGCGAAGTACCTCTAAGGCCCTTCTGCTAGCTTGCTGTCCCCGGCCCGCTACCTGTCTGTATCTCCGTGTCTCCAGCCAGCTTAACTACTCACTGGACCCCTATGACCACTAGGCTACGCATGCCTCTCCCTAATGCCTTGTCCATTGCGGTTCTGGTTAGTGATTATTGTCTTATTTCACTGTAGAGCCTCTAGCTCTGCTCAATATGCCTTAGCTAACCCTTCAGTTCCACCTCCCACACATGCGGTGACATCACCTGGTTAAAGACAATGTTTCTAGAGACAATATCTTTCTAAACCTATGCCTAGGTTTACCTCCACTGTATTCACATCCTACCATACCTTTGTCTGTACATTATGCCTTGAATCTATTCTATCGCGCCCAGAAACCTGCTCCTTTTACTCTCTATTCCGAACGTACTAGACAACCAGTTCTTATAGCCTTTAGCCATACCTTTATCCTACTCCTCCTCTGGTGATGAAGAGGTTAATCCAGGCCCTGCAGTGCCTAGCTCCACTCCCATTCCCCAGGCGCTCTCATTTGTTGACTTCTGTAACCGTTTATTTTAATTTTACTAGGCAAGTCAGTTAAGAACAAATTCTTATTTTCAATGACGGCCTAGGAACAGTGGGTTCTGCCTGTAACTGCCTGTTCAGGGGCAGAACAACATATTTGTACCTTGTCAGCTCAGGGATATGAACTTGCAACCTTTCGGTTACTAGACCAACACTCTAACCCCTAGGCTACTCTGCCGCCCCAAGTCTGTTGTATTCACTGCCTTAGCACACTCTGCCAACCCGGATGTCCTAGCCGTGTCTGAATCCTGGCTTAGGAAGACCACCAAAAACCCTGAAATGTCCATCCCTAACTATAACATTTTCAGACAAGATAGAACTGCCAAAGGGGGCGGAGGGACAATCTACTGCAGAGATAGCCTGCAGAGTTCTGTCATGCTATCCAGGTCTGTGCCCAAACAATTCGAGCTTCTACTTCTAAAAATCCACCTTTCCAGAAACAAGTCTCTCACCGTTTCCGCTTGCTATAGATCACCCTCTACCCCCAGCTGTGCCCTGGACACCATATGTGAATTGATTGCCCCCCATCTATCTTCAGAGCTTGTGCTGCTAGGTGACCTAAACTGGGACATGCTTAACACTCCTCATCCAACTAACCCATTCCCATATTGTATTTATTTATTTATTTTGCTCCTTTGCACCCCAGTATCTCTACTTGCACATTCATCTTCTGCACATCTATCACTCCTGTGTTGAATTACTATATCGTAATTACCTCGTCACTATGGCCTATTTTATTGCCTTACCTCCCTTATCTTACCTCATTTGCACACACTGTATATATACACACTTTTTTTCCTACTGTATTATAGACTGTATGTTTGTTTATTCCATGTGAACTCTGTGTTGTATGTGTCGAACTGCTTTGCTTCACCTTGGCCAGGCCGCAATTGTAAATGAGAACCTGTTCTCAACTAGCCTACCTGGTTAAATAAAGGTGAAATAAAAACAATAAAAAAAACAGTCCAAACATCTTCCGTGACATTCAGCTTTATTATGTATCTAGGGCACAGATAGAAGGGTAAACTACATAAAAACATTGCTGCACTCTTAGAATTGTTTTTGCTATCTAGAACTTAAAAGGGTTCTTCAGCTGTCCCCATAAGGAGAGCCCTTGGAATAACCCTTTTTAGTTCCAGGCAGAACCCTTTTGGGACACAAAAGGGTTCTAAGTGGAACTAAAAAGGTTTTTCCTTAGAACCAAAAAGGGTTTTCCTATGAGGACAGCCGAAGAACCCTTTTGGAACCTTTTTTTTCTAAGAATGTAGCACTGGACAACAGAAAATATTATTGTTTGGTTGTGCTTTGCTGCTTGTTCATACCTGCAAGTAATCTATACCCAGTCCACAGTAGATTAAAACCCCACCCTTTACATAGAGAGCAGAGAGACAAGCACTCCTAATGAAGATCTATAGTCAATGTATCAATATGACTTTATGAGCATTCCACAACCTCCCACAGACATTCTCCATACCCTCCCTTCTATTCCCTCCCTGTCTGTGCTATTCTCTGACCTGATGGTACAAACCCATTTCATGTCTACCAAGCATGCTGACCTGGACTGGGGTATTAGAAGGGTAAATAAACAAACTGGAGGATCATGGTTCAGCGACTAAGAGTAGTGAGAGGTGATGCGTAGAAGCAGCTGGTAGACCACTACACCGTTTGACAGGTTAGGCACACATGCATATGTAACTCTCTCACTCACACACACACACACACACACACACACACACACACACACACACACACACACACACACACACACACACACACACACACACACACACACACACGCACACACACGCGCACACACACACACACACACACACACACACACACACACACACACAGTATTCTTATAGTAAAATGTGTGAATGCATAAGAGTATACCTATAGTCACGTGTGAATGCATATGCATAGATGGAGGGAAACGGTCCAGTCAAGACTATGTGAGTGTTTGTACTGTGTGAATAGTGAAACTGGCCAAAACACAACAAAGGGAGAGAAACATGATACATAACCACAGGGCCAACCAGGTGGTCCTGTCTCAAAGACACTGTGGGTTGGTAACAGGGACAGCTGGGACCACTGAGACCAGGATGGAGAGACTGATGGTCATCCTCATCAGACAGGAAGACTGGCACTGCCTAGCTAGGAGTCTACATGGTTAAAGAACTGGCACTGCCTAGCTAGGAGGTCTACATGGTTAAAGAACTGTCAATGCCTAGCTAGGAGGTCTACATGGTTAAACAAGTGTCACTGCCTAGCTAGTGGTCTACATGGTTAAAGAACTGTCAATGCCTAGCTAGGAGTCTACATGGTTAAATAAGTGTCACTGCCTAGCTAGGGGTCTACATGGTTAAATAAGTGTCACTGCCTAGCTAGGAGTCTACATGGTTAAAGAACTGTCACTGCCTAGCTAGGATTCTACATGGTTAAAGAACTGTCACTGCCAAGCTAGGAGTCTACATGGTTAAAGAACTGTCACTGCCTAGTTAGGAGGTCTACATGGAGAAAGAACTGTCACTGCCTAGCTAGGAGGTCTACATGGAGAAAGAACTGACACTGCCTAGCTAGGAGGTCTACATGGTTAAAGAACTGTCACTGCCTAGCTAGGGGGTCTACATGGTTAAAGAAGTGTCACTGCCTAGCTAGGTTTCTACATGGTTAAAGAACTGTCACTGCCTAGCTAGGTGTCTACATGGGGAAAGAACTGACACTGCCTAGCTAGGAGGTCTACATGGTTAAATAAGAGTCACTGCCTAGCTAGGAGGTCTACATGGAGAAAGAAGTGTCACTGCCTAGCTAGGAATCTACATGGTTAAAGAACTGACACTGCCTAGCTAGGTGTCTACATGGGGAAAGAACTGACACTGCCTAGCTAGGAGGTCTACATGGTTAAATAAGAGTCACTGCCTAGCTAGGAGGTCTACATGGAGAAAGAAGTGCCACTGCCTAGCTAGGAGGTCTACATGGTTAAAGAACTGACACTGCCTAGCTAGGAGGTCTACATGGAGAAAGAACTGACACTGCCTAGCTAGGAGGTCTACATGGAGAGGAGAAAGAACTGACACTGCCTAGCTAGGGGGTCTACATGGTTAAAGAAGTGTCACTGCCTAGCTAGGAGGTCTACATGGTTAAAGAACTGACACTGCCTAGCTAAGGGGTCTACATGGTTAAAGAACTGACACTGCCTAGCTAGGAGGTCTACATGGTTAAATAAGTGTCACTGCCTAGCTAGGGTGTCTACATGAGGAAAGAACTGACACTGCCAAGCTAGGAGGTCTACATGGGGAAAGAACTGACACTGCCTAGCTATGGGGTCTACATGGAGAAAGAACTGACACTGCCTAGCTAGGAGGTCTACATGGGGAAATAACTGACACTGCCTAGCTAGGAGGTCTACATGGTTAAAGAACTGACACTGCCTAGCTAGGGGTCTACATGGAGAAAGAACTGACACTGCCTAGCTAGGAGGTCTACATGGGGAAAGAACTGACACTGCCTAGCTAGGAGGTCTACATGGTTAAAGAACTGTCACTGCCTAGCTAGGAAGTCTACATGGGGAAAGAACTGACACTGCCAAGCTAGGAGGTCTACATGGGGAAAGAACTGACACTGCCTAGCTAGGAGGTCTACATGGAGAAAGAACTGTCACTGCCTAGCTAGGAGGTCTACATGGGGAAAGAACTGACATTGCCTAGCTAGGTGTCTACATGGTTAAATAACTGTCACTGCCTAGCTAGGAGGTCTACATGGTTAAAGAGAAGAGATCTAGAGGGGAAATATGCACATGTCTGTGGTGTGATGCATTTGTCTCCTCATTTGTGTTATATTAACCCAACATGGGTGGACTAACTGTCATAAAATGGTTGGGATATTGTAATGGGTTCTTATCACTGTTACATTTTCTGCTGGTGACAGATCTGAACTATTTGTGTGTAATTGAGGCAAACTATCCAAGTGATGTATTATGAAGAGTATCCAGCTTATCACAAAAAGATCTAAGACTAATTGACCTTCCTTAACATGGGAAAACCATGGATTGCCAATGTACTTACTATACATTACAGGGTTTTTTCTGGATAAAAAAAGGACTAAGGTGGTGGGCGTGGCCAGGGGCGTGGCAATGGGCCTGGGAAAGAACATTTTAGAGGCCTCCATCTTGGCAGGCGAGAGGACATTTTGCTGTTTTCAAAGTAATTTCCTGCAAATCTACACATTTTGTCATGGTTCTGAAAGGAAAGAAATGCTGTTTAAAAGCTCATTTCATTTACGCACATGTGCAAGCACGCACGCACACACACATCCTCTAGTCCTTGGCAAACAGTACTAGAGGACTGTAGAGATCTTCCAAGTAATTAGTTAAGGTTTATGGAAGGGGATTTACAGTGAGAGCATGCCAGGACCCCACATTGTTAAATACCCCCACCACAGCTGTATGGACCCAACCAGGGGCACCACTGAAACAATAATTCTGGCCGGGAATTTGACTCCATCCCAGGCCACCCTGTTCATGCAAACCACCAGACTGCTAATTTTGTAGGCTAACCCTATTTGTTGATGCAACAGGTACCAAACTAGTTATACATTTGGCCACTATGTTCATCTGGGAAGAAAGTTATCCACATTACAATATACAAACATTTGGGACTGACCAACAAGTAGCCTATCTGAACACTGAGTTTTCAAGGTATGCTATGGCTATGGGTGCACCCTAAAACTCACTAGGAATACACCAATCATAGCACATACAAATGTACAAGGTATGCCCCCCGATTACAGTCCTACTGATAATCTCATAAATAAAGCACATATTCATCTAAAATCATAGCCTACATGTTTAGGTTTGTGCCTTTAAGTTGTACCTGAAGGTTCCTGCTCTGAGTCTGACTCTGAACTGACCACCATCAACCAGTCCGCCATTGGACCCAACACAACACTCTCTAACACCCCGGCCATTCACAGCCTCTCACAGACAGTTCAGCACTCCCAGGACATCCACAGCCTCTCACAGACAGTTCAGCACTCCCAGGACATCCACAGCCTCTCACAGACAGTTCAGCACTCCCAGGACATCCAGAGCCTCACACAGACAGCTCAGCACACCCAGGCCATCCAGAGCCTCACACAGACAGTTCAGCACGCTACTTTGTTCTGTATTTATATTTCACCCTTACTCTAACAGAGAACACAGTATAATTTACAACAGCACCTCACAAGATGAGATTGGCAATGGGACAATAAATAGTAGATTAATTGATTGATTTGTAGCCCATGAATTGTCCATGTACTTCATTGGAGGCTACTGAGGGGAGGACGGCTCATAATAATGGGTGGAGTGAAGTGAATGGAATGGTATCCAAAACATGTGCTTGATACCATTCCATTCACTCCATTTCAGCCATTACTATGAGCTGTCCTCCCCTCAGTAGCCTCCACTGATGTACTTGTGGGTTATAGCTATGAGAAGTTGATTTACTGTAAAGAGCTTACAATAAACACAGACACCAGTAGAGGGGAGCATTGAATAGGGAACCATTGCATTTAGGCACCATCATTATGGAGAGGGGTATGGGAATCTGAGTGCAAATAAATTAACAAAAATGCATGAAATGCTGCCATCTACTGTCGAGTGGACTACACACACTACACTGAGATGAGGAAAAAAGCTGTGTCCAGTGTGTGTGTTATTTCACTCATGAGTTCAACTAATACTCACTTACAGTTGAAGTCGGAAGTTGACATACACTTAGGTTGGAGTCATTAAAACGTGTTTTTCAACCACTCCACAAATTTCTTGTTAACAAACTTTAGTTTTGGCAAGTCGGTTAGGACATCTACTTTGTGCATGACACAAGTAATTTTTCCAACAATTGTTTACAGACAGATTATTTAACTTATAATTCACTGTATCACAATTCCAGTGGGTCAGAAGTTTACATACACTAAGTTGACTGTGCCTTTAAACAAAAATGGCTTAAGGACAACAAAGTCAAGGTATTGGAGTGGCCATCACAAAGCCCTGACCTCAATCCTATAGAAATGTTGTGAGCATAACTGAAAAAGCGTGTGCAAGCAAGGAGGCCTACAAACCTGACTCAGTTATACCAGCTCTGTCAGGAGGAATGGGCCAAAATTCACCCAACTTATTGTGGGAAGCTTGTGGAACCCGAGACATTTGACCCAAGTTAAACAATTTAAAGGCAATGCTACCAAATACTAATTGAGTGCATGTAAATTTCTGACCCACTGGGAATATGATGAAAGAAATAAAAGCTGAAATAAATAATTCTCTCTACTATTATTCTGACATTTCACATTCTTAAAATAAAGTGGTGATCCTAACTGACCTAAGACAGGGAATTTGTACTAGGATTAAATGTCAGGAATTGTGAAATGTTAAATTGTTTAATGTGTTTGGCTAAGGTGTACAGTATGTAAACTTCAGACTTCAACGGTATATCTGTCCAGTCCTTTCAGATTTGTGAAGACTGAAGGGATGGGGGCTAGGCAGTAGGGACTGAAATGGAACTGGGCCATGGTCTACTTGCAGAGTGCCCTGATGTACATGCTAAAGGGATGAAGAGAAAAATAGAGGACCTTCTTCAGGCCTTATATTGGCAGTAATGTGACAGAAACCGTCTGTGTGACACTGCCCCCCTCGAACACAATGCCCTCCCCTCTGAACACAACCGTCTGTGTGACACTGCCCCCCTCGAACACAACGCCCTCCCTCCCGAACACAACCGTCTGTGTGACACTGCCCCCCTCGAACACAATGCCCTCCCCCCCGAACACAACCGTCTGTGTGACACTGCCCCCCCCCCCCGAACACAATGCCCTCCCCTCTGAACACAACCGTCTGTGTGACACTGCCCCCCTCGAACACAATGCCCTCCCCCCCGAACACAACCGTCTGTGTGACACTGCCCCCCCCCCCCGAACACAATGCCCTCCCCTCTGAACACAACCGTCTGTGTGACACTGCCCCCCTCGAACACAATGCCCTCCCCCCCGAACACAACCGTCTGTGGTTGTGTTTGGAGGAGGGGGAGCTAGGTTGAACCCACTGTGGGATATCGAAATTGGATTTTTTTCAGAGAGCGAAGCAGGGAATATTCAGAGGAGAGGGTGTAAAACTGAAAAACACTGTTTTTTTTCTCAAGTATCAATGCCGGATTCATTAGAGAAGACAGGAGATAGGAGGAGAGGAAAGCAACACAATAAGATGCTTGTTGTGAAGTATCTTTTAACTAGAGTACAAGGGGACCTTGGTTTCAGGCAACAGCAGAAAGAAATCTGTTGAGATCTGTAAACATATTGTATGATAAAAAAACAACCGTCTATAGATATTCCATATTTAGCTTGTCTACTGTCATCAACCACAAATATATTGACTTTCCCCAACTCAGTAGAAGAGACACAAGAAAAAAAGTTGAGTAGTCCCAACACTTTGATATTCTGCTCAGGATAATGGGGGAGTACTGTGCCTATAGATTTTTGGCACAAACGACCTGGCTCAAAAACATGGTAGTGGAATCATGACTTCAATAACTGTTAGAACAGTGGTCAGAAGAACACAACAAAAAGCACAGGCCTTGTCAGCTTAAGATGTTGAAAAACATGTACGGATCTGATTATGTAAAGTGATCTATAACAGAGCTTTGGTCCACGATGCTTTATGCTAGAGACAAGTTGTAAAATACCCGGGAAAGACGTGACTCCAATGCATATGGGGATATCATTGTTTCCAATGCATATGGGGATATCATTGTTTCCAATGCATATGGGGATATCATTGTTTCCAATGCATGTGGGGATATCATTGTTTCCAATGCATTTGGGGATATCATTGTTTCCAATGCATGTGGGGATATCATTGTTTCCAATGCATGTGGGGATATCATTGTTTCCAATGCATATGGGGATATCATTGTTTCCAATGCATATGGGGATATCATTGTTTCCAATGCATATGGGGATATCATTGTTTCCAATGCATATGGGGATATCATTGTTTCCAATGCATATGGGGATATCATTGTTTCCAATGCATATGGGGATATCATTGTTTCCAATGCATATGGGGATATCATTGTTTCCAATGCATATGGGGATATCATTGTTTCCAATGCATATGGGGATATCATTGTTTCCAATGCATGTGGGGATATCATTGTTTCCAATGCATATGGGGATATCATTGTTTCCAATGCATATGGGGATATTATTGTTTCATATCTTTGACATTCACAACCTTCTATAGCCAGGGAGACAAAAAATGTACTTTGCTTGAGAAGTAATCTAATTCTGTCCCTTTCAATTGACTAAGCTATTCACTTTCTGTACAATAGAAGATGTTTAAACCTAGATAGCTATTAGGGAAACACTTGTGACCTTCTCTCACTGGGTTAAGCCATGGAAGAAGAGTAGCCAGCAGTTAAAGCTGACATTTTTCTCCGTCTGAGGTGGAAAGGCAGGCCTAACTTTTTAAAGTACCATGCTCAGATTCCTAATGATGTCTCAGATTTAATTACAGGGACAGGGACAGTTTCGTTGATTTGGCATTGGAGAAATATGATAAGATGAACACATACGTCTATCTCTCTGTCCATTCCGAATCTGTAATTTCAGTAATGTGTATGGTATTTAAAAAGATTCTGCTAATATGTAAAATGACATAGAATTGCATGAAATGTTTATAAAAGGCTATTTTTTTCTCAGACCTGCAAATACTATGATAGATTCATGCAATGATTTTACTATAAAGGAGATCCTTACACCTCTACTCTAACTCTTGTCCATGGTGGTCTGTGAACCCATAACCTTCTGGCCCTGTGCCCTATATAAAAATCCTGCTTTGCCTTATAGGCCAAATGCTTATCTAATGCATATCTAAGGCTCTGGTGTGTCCAAGAAGTGACGGTAAACAGTAGGCATGTTCTCTGCTATCCACTTGATGTTTTCATTATTATTTTGGGTATAGGGGAGGGGTCACTTGTTTTTGTTTTTTAGGTCAAATATATTTTGCTGAAGAGAAGGCATTTCTATTCATTTCCATTTAAGAGAAGTCAGATTTAAATAACGTTCACTCCCTAAGCAGGAAAGAAGGATATTGGGTGTTGGTTGTATCGTTAAAAGCTTTCAGGACTCCTTTCTGCTGTCTGTAATTTCCCACTCTTTTAATTAGTCTACAATCAGGTTGTTTCAAGGAAAGACTGGGAAAATTGTGTTAGTTTAAGACTAAAACACTGTTTCTTGTCTACAATTAGGAGTGCATTTTGTAAACACACAGTCAAAGAGCAAGTGGCGCTTTAGAAACGACTACGTACAGTATCTAGGACGAGAGTTTGTTGAATGGTGTAACTTTATAATACCAGGGCCACACCTGTAGCTGACAACAACATGAAGTACAGCAGGCCACGTGAATAGGAGATAAAACTATTATTCTCTCTGAGGGTCGCTGCGATTCTTATATTTCCGTTGACCTACTGAAATATGAAATATGAGACCAAAACAAAGCATCTAAGGCCTCTTTTATTCCCTCTTTTATAAATACGTATTTAGTTAAAACTTCATAATACCTCTCTCCTTCATTGCTTATAGGCCAGTGTTTCCCAACTCCAGTCCTCCAGTACCCCCAACAACAAACATTTTTGTTGTAGGCCCAGACATGGGTGCACCTCAGCCACGCTCAAGGTCCTAAATGATATCTTAACCGCCATCGATAAGAAACATTACTGTGCAGCCGTATTCATTGATCTGGCCAAGGCTTTCGACTCTGTCAATCACCACATCCTCATCGGCAGACTCGACAGCCTTGGTTTCTCAAATGATTGCCTCGCCTGGTTCACCAACTACTTCTCTGATAGAGTTCAGTGTGTCAAATCGGAGGGTCTGCTGTCCGGACCTCTGGCAGTCTCTATGGGGGTGCCACAGGGTTCGATTCTTGGACCGACTCTCTTCTCTGTATACATCAATGAGGTCGCTCTTGCTGCTGGTGAGTCTCTGATCCACCTCTACGCAGACGACACCCTTCTGTATACTTCTGGCCCTTCTTTGGACACTGTGTTAACAACCCTCCAGGCAAGCTTCAATGCCATACAACTCTCCTTCCGTGGCCTCCAATTGCTCTTAAATACAAGTAAAACTAAATGCATGCTCTTTAACCGATCGCTACCTGTACCTACCCGCCTGTCCAACATTACTATGGACGGCTCTGACTTAGAATACGTGGACAACTACAAATACTTAGGTGTCTGGTTAGACTGTAAACTCTCCTTCCAGACCCATATCAAACATCTCCAATCCAAAGTTAAATCTAGAATTGGCTTCCTATTTCGCAACAAAGCATCCTTCACTCATGCTGCCAAACATACCCTTGTAAAACTGACCATCCTACCAATCCTCGACTTTGGCGATGTCATTTACAAAATAGCCTCCAATACCCTACTCAACAAATTGGATGCAGTCTATCACAGTGCAATCCGTTTTGTCACCAAAGCCCCATATACTACCCACCATTGCGACCTGTACGCTTTCGTTGGCTGGCCCTCGCTTCATACTCGTCGCCAAACCCACTGGCTCCATGTCATCTACAAGACCCTGCTAGGTAAAGTCCCCCCTTATCTCAGCTCGCTGGTCACCATTGCATCTCCCACCTGTAGCACACGCTCCAGCAGGTATATCTCTCTAGTCACCCCCAAAACCAATTCTTTCTTTGGCCGCCTCTCCTTCCAGTTCTCTGCTGCCAATGACTGGAACAAACTACAAAAATCTCTGAAACTGGAAACACTTATCTCCCTCACTAGCTTTAAGCACCAACTGTCAGAGCAGCTCACAGATTACTGCACCTGTACATAGCCCACCTATAATTTAGCCCAAACAACTACCTCTTTCCCTACTGTATTTAATTTATTTATTTATTTTGCTCCTTTCCACCCCCATTATTTTTATTTATACTTTGCACATTCTCCCATTGCAAATCTACCATTCCAGTGTTTTACTTGCTATATTGTATTTACTTTGCCACCATGGCCTTTTTGCCTTTACCTCCCTTATCTCACCTCATTTGCTCACATCGTATATAGACTTGTTTATACTGTATTATTGAATGTATGTTTGTTTTACTCCATGTGTAACTCTGTGTCGTTGTATGTGTCGAACTGCTTTGCTTTATCTTGGCCAGGTCGCAATTGTAAATGAGAACTTGTTCTCAACTTGCCTACCTGGTTAAATAAAGGTGAAATAAAAGACAAGCAGACCTGATTCATCTCATTGAGGGCCTGATGATTAGTTGACTCGTTGAATCACGGGTGCTTGTCTGGGGCTACAACACAAATGTGTGCTGTTGGTGGTACTGGAGGATTGTAGATGGGAAACCCTGCTATAGGCTACTGTTCATCTGGCAGACACTGCTGTCTTTAGTGTGAGACTCTAGGGGGATGTGACATCAAAGTCAAGTGGAAAGACCAAGACCCAAGGGCCATAGAGGTGCAGCTCAATACTGCGATCACATTCCTCCGGAGATGGGCCTTTTCCCTTGCAGCATGTGTCACAACACATCAATTCACACTAAGTTCCCAGTAACAGGCTCAGACTTCTAGCCTGGTTCTGTCTTGCAAACAACGACCATTGGTGTTGGCAAATGGCAAGACAGCACAAACAGATCTGGGACCAGGTTAAAGAAACGACCGTAGGATTTGGCAAGACAGCACAAACAGATCTTGGACCAGGGTAAAGACTTCAGGATCAGGGAGAGAAACGATGAGATGACAGAGACAGACAGAGAGGTGACAGGTGGGCCAGTCATACTGTGATGCTGGTCACAGGGGTCAGACACATTTTGGAATAACTGTACTCTGACACAGCTAACATGACACAGTTGACTCACTGGGCGTTTCACCACAGATGTTTAATCAGTGATGGTTTGAGGTGGATTGGACTGGATGACGAGAAGCTTACAAGCAAACAAGGGGCCAATGGTTCCAAACCAACCCTGTAGTTTCGATCCAAGAAAAGATCTTGGTTCAATACATCGTATATACCATCCAGGGGAGAATGACTGCCCCCTCTCATTAAAGCCACGGAAGTTCAAGAGACCGCGGTACTGCAGACATTGTAAGCAGAAAACAGGATAACCAATTATAGTGAATGGAAAAATGGCGATCTTTGTGGTCAATCTTTATGTAAATAAAAACTTGTTTTGAAGACAACCATGTTAGGGTAGTAGTGGTTAACTAGCCCCCTGGGGTAACTGCACCCCCCCCCCCCCCCCCCGAGATTCACATAAAGACCACAGGATGTCACCAAATTATTTCCCCAACACTTTCCCTGGTTGTCACTGTTCTTGCTGAAGAAAAAATGTCCTCTGTGTCATCACAACTTTTGGCAATAATTCAACAAAAAAGTTGATCAAATGTAAAAATAAAAAATATATAAATAGGAAAGCCTTAAAATAAATAACCACTGTTTAGAGGGAAAATCGTTGATAATGTTTTAGTAAAGTTGTAATATGTTGGAGTGTGTTCCATACTAGGGGGAAACGTTCCCCTGGGGGCTAGTTATCCCTTTATGGTTATGAATGTGTTTTTACCTGTCATTTAGACAATGACTAGCCCAGTTAGCGCTAGTTTATGCTAACTTGTAAATGCTAGCCAGCTAGCTAGTTAGCATAAGCTGCTAGGAGGACTAGCTAGCAAACTTACTACCAGATTGTCTGAGGTAAAGTACATTAATAAACATAAAAAAAGATGGCATAACTTAATTTCAGTTGTAAATGTTTCCATTGTTGACTGATAGCTTTACAGTTAATGCAACTTTATAGCCTTTTAGCTATTTTACACAGCATTTTTTTTGTCATATAGATAGATAGCTATCTACATTTTAAAGAGAGAGCTTCTCAATTGGCATCTCTCCCCCTGTTTTCAGTCACAGGTGGGGACCGGATTCGGTGTGAACAGTGCAGGAGGTAGGCTCATGAGTTGTGCTACAATTTTACTGGAGATAGCTTTATTTGTGACCTACAGGTACAAATTAGAATCGTGCAATAGCGAGCATAAGAGAGTTGCCACATTAATGTTACACAGAGTTAATTAGTTGTTATTAAATGTTATATTCCAATGTTATTTAATGTTATTATTTATATTCCATTCCAATATTTTCTTCCAATTATTTTTTTATGAATTAAAAACAACTATTGAAAACCTTTTGCTCCTGAATGCAATTTTAAAGACTACTGGGATTTTTCGTCAAATCTCCTCATAGTGCAGATATTAATGGTGACATGTGCAACACCATTTCTCCCCCATATTTAACTTAAATCATTAAAATAAGCCAACTAGACTTAGCTTTTAAGTATTACTTACTAAAGAATTTCTAAATAAAACATATTAAAATTGATTTTAACACACTTGTGTGAAAACCTATGTCATAATCGGCCAGTTACCGAGTTACTCAATGAGAGGGGGCAGCACTGAGCTAGCCTGCAACGTCACTTCCTGGATTAGCTCAAACTGCACGTTATGCCTCTATGAGAAGCTATTTTAACTGATTTAAATTGGCTTTAATGCGCTATTGAGTCTTCACATAGGAATTAATGGTGTCACGTGTTCAATGGCTTTGTCCATTCATACATAGTCATTGATACCATCACAATTAATCTGACATTCTGTTTTTAAACTGCATATAAACAATATTACATTGTTTTAAACAAATTTGCAGTTTCTCACACCCCAAAAAACACAACTCCAATGATTAATCCCTAGGGAGTAAATCTAAGCCTCACCCTCTACCCTTTAGGCTCATGGCGACAAATAGCCGTGTGAATCTAGCACTTGTATCTTAAATGGACAATGGTCGGCTAGGATCCAGTTAGTTGTTCAGGTTGGAGTTGAATTGGGCACCATGCCATCTGGGCCCCATGTGGGAAGTGAATGAGAGGGTCCTCTTCCATTCCACCAGGCCTGATGAGACGTAGAGTACCCACAACACAGTAGATCCTCCAGTGGAAAAGTTAGACACTCGGCTATCTTATCTGAGATCCTTTCCCACTATGCTGAATACAGGCAGCTCAGACAATTGTCTTGTTCTGTGTTGATCAAACGCTTTAGAAACCGGCTTTCCATGACCAGTGAGTCACTCACTCAACACATAGAGGTTTCTCTGATACAGTGACTGACTAGCAAAGAAGAGAATTCAGGGTAAATGCCTTCTATGTTTTGAGAGGCTGCTTGACACAGTAAGATATGTGCAGTGGTGTGTGAACTACTTATTAACCATGAAATAGTCTGTTGACCATTCAATGAAGTATACATACAAGTGAATCCTGATGTTTATTATTAAGCCCCCTACTGCCTTCAGAACAGACTCAATTCGCCGGAGCATGAACTATACAAGGTGTCGAAAGCGTTCCACTGGGGTGCTGGCCCATGTTGACTCCAACACTTCCCACAGTTGTGTTAAGTTGGCTGGATGCCCTTTGGGTGGTGGACCATTCTTGATACACAGGGGAAACCTTTGAGCATAAAAAAAACAGAAGCGTTGCAGTTCTTGACTCACTCAAACCGGTGTGCCTGGCACCTACTACCATATCCCGTTCAGAGGCACTTAAATCTGTTGTCTTGCCCATAAACCCTTTAAACGGCACACATGCACAATCCATGTCTCAATTTTCTCAAGGCTTAAGAATCCTTCTTTAACCTGTCTCCTCCCCTTCATCTACACTGATTGAAGTGGACTTAACTAGTGACATCAATAAGGGATCATAGCTTTCACCTGGATTCACCTGGCCAGTCTATGTCATGGAAAGACCAAGTGTTCCTAACGTTTTGTACTCAATGTATCGTTACATGTTTTCTTAATGGTTTCCATGACAATAAAGCTATGTTAATAGGGACATGTCGTGAGGAGCAGGGGATGTGATGCAAGCCCCAGCCTGCGGTCTCCCCTGTCCCCACCATCACCCGTAGCACCACCTCAAAGCAGCCTGCCCAGTCTGACTCTGCAGATGGGAAAACATTGCATCCCGTACCATCAAACAGGACCTATTCTGTTCAAAGACCAATTTAGATGGGCGAGCTGATATAAACACAAAGAAAGGTGGAAGAGGGTATGAAAACATCCTCTTCTCCTTGTTAGATCATCCATGTATGTCACTATTACACTATTATTACACTTCCTGTGTCTCTCCAAAGCATCCTGGGATTGTCGTTGACGTTTTCCCTAACTGCTGGTCCGGGGTCAGATATTTGTTATTAACCAAATGGCTTCATGTTAAGACTCGTGGCAGGGTAATCAGATCCCATATCTGTGGTTAGGGGCAGCCTCTACTACCTCACTTAGAGTGACTTAAAAGTCTAGATGGGTTTGGTCAACTAGGCTACACAAGGGTAAAGTAGTAATTATAGTTAAGAGTGGGACAAAACACAGGTATTAACATGCTAAGAGCTGTCTACAGAAACACGTAGGAACTAAGAGGAACGGGCATACTTTCCTGGACAGGGCAGAGGTGTTACTACTTCCCTGGACAGGGCAGATGTGTTACTACAAATAACTCTCTGGTAAAAAGAAGGGCGGGGGTGTATGCCTTATGAATAACGAGTCATGGTGTGATCATAACAACATACAGGAACTCAAGTCCTTTTGTTCACCTGACCTAGAATTCCTTACAATCAAATGCCGACCGCATTATCTACCAAGAGAATTATCTTCGATTATAATCACAGTCGTGTATATCCCCCCCAAGCAGATACATCGACGGCCCTGAAAGAACTT
Source organism: Oncorhynchus clarkii lewisi (assembly GCF_045791955.1). Lineage (NCBI taxonomy): Eukaryota > Metazoa > Chordata > Actinopteri > Salmoniformes > Salmonidae > Oncorhynchus > Oncorhynchus clarkii. The sequence continues at coordinate 14,070,535 of NC_092164.1, read as the reverse complement.
TATTAGACTCTATGTAAACTGGAAACCACACATCCTGATGCTGCATTCATTGTAGCTGGGGATTTTAACAAAGCTAATCGGAAAACAAGGCTTCCTAAATGTTATCAGCATATCGAATGCACGACCCGGGCTGGCAGCATTCTGGATCATTGTTACTCTAACTTTCGTGACACATGCAAAGCCCTCCCTCGCCCTCCTTTCGGCAAATCGGAACACGACTCCATTTTGTTGCTCCCAGCCTATAGACAGAAACTAAAACAAGAAACGCCCGTGCTCACGTCTGTTTAACGCTGGTCCGACCAATCTGATTCCACGCTTCAAGATTGCTTCAATCACGTGGACTGGGATATGTTCCGGATAGACTCAGACAACAACATTGATGTATACGCTGATTTGGTGCGTGAGTTTATTAGCAAGTGCATCGGTGATGTTGTACTCACGGTGACTATTAAAACCTACCCCAACCAGAAACCGTGGATTGATGACAGCATTCGCGCAAAACTGAAAGTGCGAAACACTGCTTTTAATCATGGCAAGGCGACCGGAAACATGACCGAATACAAACAGTGTAGCTATTCCCTCCGCAAGGCAATCAAACAAGCTAGGAGTCAGTATAGAGACAAAGTAGAGTCGCAATTCAACGGCTCAGACACGAGACGTATGTGGCAGGGTCTATAGTCAATCACGGATTACAAAAAGAAAACCAGCCCCGTCGCGGACACTGACGTCTTGCTCCCAGACAAACTAAACAACTTCTTTGCTCGCTTTGAGGACAATACAGTGCCACTGACACAGCCCGCTACCAAAACCTGTAGGTTCTCCTCACCGCAGCCAATGTTAGTAAAATATTTAAACATGTTAACCCTCTCAAGGCTGCCGACCCAGACGGCATCACTAGCCGCGTCCTCAGAGCATGCGCAGACCAGCTGGCGGGTGTGTTTACGAACATATTCAATCAATCCCTATCCCAGTCTGTTGTCCCCACATGCTTCAAGAGGGCCATTGTTCCTGTTCCCAAGAAAGCTAAGGTAACTGAACTAAACAACTATCGCCCCGTAGCACTCACTTCCGTCATCATGAAGTTCTTTGAGAGACTAGCCAAGGATCATATCACCTTCACCCTACCTGACACCCTAGACCCACTCCAATTTTCTTACCGCCCCAATAAGTCCACAGATGACGCAATCACAATCACACTGCACACTGCCCTAACCCATCTGGACAAGAGGAATACCAATGTAAGAATGCTGTTCATCGACTACAGCTCAGCATTTAACACCATAGTAACCTCCAAACTCGTCATTAAGCTCGAGACCCTGGGTCTCGACCCTGCCCTGTGCAACTGGGTCCTGGACTTTCTGACGGGCCACCCCCAGGTGTTGAGGGTAGGAAACAACATCTCCACTCCGCTGATCCTCAACACTGGGGCCCCACAAGGGTGCGTTCTCAGCCCTTTCCTGTACTCCCGGTTCACCCATGACTGCGTGACCATGCACGCCTCCAACTCAATCATCAAGTATGCAGACGACACTACAGTGGTAGGCTTGATTACCAACAACGACGAGACAGCCTACAGGGAGCAGGTGAGGGCTCTCGGAGTGTGGTGTCAGGAAAATAACCTCACACTCAACATCAACAAAACAAAGGAAACAGCAGAGGGAGCACCCCCCTATCCACATCGACGGGACAGTAGTGGAGAAGGTGGAAAGTTTTAAGTTCCTCCGCATACACATCATGGACAAACTGAAATGGTCCACCCACACAGACAGTGTGGTGAAGAAGGCGCAACAGCGCCTCTTCAACCTCTGGAGGCTGAAGAAATTTGGCTTGTCACTGAAAACACAACTTTTACAGGTGCACAATCGAGAGCATCCTGTCGGGCTGTATCACCGCCTGGTACGGCAACTGCTCCGCCCACAACCGTAAGGCTCTCCAGAGGGTAGTGCGGTCTGCACAACGCATCACCGGGGGAAAACTACCTGCCCTCCAGGACACCTACACCACCCGATGTTACAAGAAGGCCAAAAAGATCATCAAGGACAACAACCACCCGAGCCACTGCCTTTTCACCCCGCTATCATCCAGAAGGCGAGGTCAGTACAGGTGCATCAAAGCAGGGACCGAGAGACTGAAAAACAGCTTCTATCTCAAGGCCATCAGACTGTTAAACAGCCATCACTAACATTGAGTGGCTGCTGCCAACATACTGACTCAAATCTCTAGCCACTTTAATAATAACAAATTGGATGTAATAAATGTATCTCTAGTCACTTAAACAATGCCACTTTATATTATGTTTACATACCCTACATTACTCATCTCATATGTATATACTGTACTCTATACCATCTACTGCATCTCACCTATGCCGTACGACCATCGCTCATCCATATATTTATATGTACATATTCTTGTTAATTCCTTTACACTTGTGTGTATAAGGTAGTTGTTGTGAAATTGTTAGAGAACTTGTTAGATATTACTGCACGGTCGGAACTAGAAGCATTTCGCTACACTCGCATTAACATCTGCTAACCATGTGTATGTGACCAATAAAATGTGATTTGATTTGACTTCCCTAGACAGGACAGAGGTCTTACTCCTTCCCTGGACAGAACAGAGGTGTTACTACTTCCCTGGACAGGACAGAGGTGTTACTACTTCCCTGGACAGGACAGAGGTGTTACTACCTCCCTGGGCAGGACAGAGGTGTTACTACTTCCCTGGACAGAACAGAGGTGTTACTACTTCCCTGGACAGGACAGAGGTGTTACTACTTCCCTGGACAGGACAGAGGTGTTACTACTTCCCTGGACAGGGCAGAGGTGTTACTACTTCCCTGGACAGAACAAGAGGTGTTACTACTTCCCTGGACAGGGTAGAGGTGTTACTACTTCCCTGGGCAGGACAGAGGTGTTACTACCTCCCTGGACAGAACAGAGGTGTTACTACTTCCCTGGACAGAACAGAGGTTTACTACTTCCCTGGACAGAACAGAGGTGTTACTACCTCCCTGGACAGAACAGAGGTGTTACTACTTCCCTGGGCAGGACAGAGGTGTTACTACTTCCCTGGGCAGGACAGAGGTGTTACTACCTCCCTGGACAGAACAGAGGTGTTACTACTTCCCTGGACAGGACAGAGGTGTTACTACTTCCCTGGACAGAACAGAGGTGTTACTACTTCCCTGGACAGGACAGATGTCTTACTACTTCCCTGGACAGAACAGAGGTGTTACTACTTCCCTGGGCAGAGCAGAGGTGTTACTACTTCCCTGGACAGGGTAGAGGTGTTACTACCTCCCTGGACAGAACAGAGGTGTTACTACTTCCCTGGACAGGACAGAGGTGTTACTACTTCCCTGGACAGAACAGAGGTGTTACTACTTCCCTGGACAGGACAGAGGTGTTTCTACCTCCCTGGACAGGACAGAGGTGTTACTAGTTCCCTGGGCAGGACAGAGGTGTTACTACCTCCCTGGACAGGACAGAGGTGTTACTACCTCCCTGGACAGGACAGAGGTGTTACTACCTCCCTGGACAGGACAGAGGTGTTACTACTTCCCTGGGCAGGACAGAGGTGTTACTACCTCCCTGGACAGAACAGAGGTGTTACTACTTCCCTGGGCAGGACAGAGGTGTTACTACTTCCCTGGGCAGGACAGAGGTGTTACTACTTCCCTGGGCAGGACAGAGGTGTTACTACCTCCCTGGACAGAACAGAGGTGTTACTACTTCCCTGGGCAGAACAGAGGTGTTACTACCTCCCTGGACAGAACAGAGGTGTTACTACTTCCCTGGGCAGGACAGAGGTGTTACTACTTCCCTGGACAGAACAAAGGTGTTACTACTTCCTGGGGCAGAACAGAGGTGTTACTACTTACCTGGACAGGACAGAGGTGTTACTACTTCCCTGGACAGGGCAGAGGTGTTACTACTTCCCTGGACAGGACAGAGGTGTTACTACTTCCCTGAACAGGGCAGAGGTGTTACTACTTCCCTGGACAGGACAGAGGTGTTACTACCTCCCTGGACAGAACAGAGGTGTTACTACTTCCCTGGACAGAACAGAGGTGTTACTACTTCCCTGGGCAGGACAGAGGTGTTACTACTTCCCTGGACAGAGCAGAGGTGTTACTACTTTCCTGGGCAGGACAGAGGTGTTACTACTTCACTGGACAGGGTAGAGGTGTAGTCCAGGATTTTACCTGTTTGTCCCAAATAGCAATACAGTCTCCTTTCTTTTCATCATGACCACAAAGAGCAACAAGTCTACCAAGACACTTCCATCAATGTTGTCCTAACAACAAGTCTACCAAGACGCTTCCATCAATGTTGTCCTAACAACAAGTCTACCAAGACGCTTCCATCAATGTTGTCCTAACAACAAGTCTACCAAGACACTTCCATCAATGTTGTCCTAACAACAAGTCTACCAAGACACTTCCATCAATGTTGTCCTAACAACAAGTCTACCAAGACGCTTCCATCAATGTTGTCCTAACAACAAGTCTACCAAGACGCTTCCATCAATGTTGTCCTAACAACAAGTCTACCAAGACGCTTCCATCAATGTTGTCCTAACAACATGTCCATCATGACTCTTCCACAAATGTTGTCCTAACAACATGTCCACCATGACTCTTCCACCAATGTTGTCCTAACAACATGTCCACCAAGACGCTTCCATCAATGTTGTCCTAACAACAAGTCTACCAAGATGCTTCCATCAATGTTGTCCTAACAACATGTCCACCATGACTCTTGAACCTGAGCCCTGCCCAACACAAATGTCCTGTCCTTCTATCCCTCTTATTGAACTTGAGCCATGCCCAACACAAATGTCCTGTTCTTCTATCCCTCTTATTGAACCTGAGCCATGCCCAACACAAATGTCCTGTCCTCCTGTCCCTCTTATTGAACCTGAGCCATGCCCAACACAAATGTCCTGTCCTCCTGTCCCTCTTATTGAACCTGAGCCATGCCCAACACAAATGTCATGTCCTCCTGTCCCTCTTTTTGAACCTGAGCCCTGCCCAACACAAATGTCATGTCCTCCTGTCCCTCTTTTTGAACCTGAGCCCTGCCCAACACAAATGTCCTGTCCTCCTGTCCCTCTTTTTGAACCTGAGCCCTGCCCAACACCAGAGTCCTTTGATGAGTCAGACAGTGACAGGTAAAGCTAGTTGATTTGTCAGCTCCCTTTCATTTGCCCCTAGTCACACCCAACTCAAGACACAATTCACCAAAGTGTCACAGAGATCATGATAGACCTCTATGGCATTACAGTAGCTAGCTACAGACTATAACTACCTTCCTGGTTCTAGTTAGAACTATATGGCAGTACAGTAGCTGTCTACAGACTAGAACTACCTTCCTGTCTCTAGTTAGAACTATATGGCAGTACAGTAGCTGTCTACAGACTAGAACTACCTTCCTGTCTCTAGTTCAGATCTGAAGCAGACATGTTTTTCAGCCAAACCCCAGAGGGGTAGATTATTTATCACAGCTTATAGGTCTGCACAGTATAATGAGCAGGGCAATTTTCAGGTTGAAGGGACGTCTTTCAAACATCCAACGTCACATTCCAAGCCACTGTCTGGGCCTAGAGCCCAGTCGAACTAGCCTGCAGAAAGACCTCAGAAGTAAAATATGATCATACAGTTATTGATAGTTTGGGTAACAGTTATGTGAAATCTATTTTACTACATTAGCAGAAATAAACAATGTGTATGTTACTTAGACATTCATCATATAATCTTCCCCCAATATGTGTTATTAATATAGTTCCACAAGACCCAACCATCCATCAGTCAACGAACACAAAACATAATGCTGCTACGGTGTTAAACACTGGTATGATTATGACTGAGTTTGGGACCTCATGTTCATACAGGTTGTTGGAACAGCTGTGGATCCAGGAAAGGATCCAGATATTTTGGAGCCCTATGAAACAACAGAGTTTATCATTTAATTACAGCATGAGACAGAAGCTACCCTACAATACATCAGCGTTCCCCTGCCTTTCCACTCAGAAACATCCTGTAAGGAAGGAGACCACAGCTCCAATACAACCAATCATTTCCAAGACAACTACTGTAACATGGACAGAGATGCCACATCTATTCTATGTGTAAATGTGGGAATATTGCTAAAAATAATGATAATGGAATTTCTGAAACCCCTGATGATATGGATTGTCCATAAGCTCATACAAAAGACACAGCGTTCCAACAGAGTTGACCTCTATGTGAGTGAGCGGGGTTGAAGGACAATGTGTTCCCTGCCACCCTGGCATGGTCAACAAGAGAAGGAAACAAAGACAGATGAAGTCAGGAGCCACAAGATGAACTGGCATCTGTTTCCCTGGAAAGACTGGCCTGGCCAACCCTCAACCCTCCCTGGAGAAGGGAAAGTCTGAGCACACCATCAATCACTAGCCTCGAGGGACACACAAACAATGCTGCACACGCACACACCACATACACACACAGAGAAAGAGAGAGAGAGAGCAAGAGCGAGACAGACAGACAGACAGACAGACAGACAGACAGACAGACAGACAGACAGACAGACAGACAGAGAGACATACAAGTGGGGCAAAAAAGTATTTAGTCAGCCACCAATTGTGCAAGTTCTCCCACATAAAAATATGAGAGAGGCCTGTAATTTTTATCATAGGTACATTTCAACTATGACAGACAAAATGAGGAAAAAAAATCCAGAAAATCACATTGTAGGATTTGTAATTAATTAATTTGCAAATTATGGTGGAAAATAAGTATTTGGTCAATAACAAAAGTTTATCTCAATACTTTGTTATATACCCTTTGTTGGCAATGACAGAGGTCAAACGTTTTCTGTAAGTCTTCACAAGGTTTTCACACACTGTTGCTGGTATTTTGGCCCATTCCTCCATGCAGATCTCCTCTAGAGCAGTGATGTTTTGGGGCTGTTGCTGGGCAACACGGACTTTCAACTCCCTCCAAAGATTTTCTATGGGATTGAGATCTGGAGAATGACTAGGCCACTCCAGGACCTTGAAATGCTTCTTACGAAGCCACTCCTTCGTTGCCAGGGCGGTATGTTTGGGATCATTGTCATGCTGAAAGACCCAGCCACGTTTCATCTTCAATGCCCTTGCTGATGGAAGGAGGTTTTCACTCAAAATCTCACAATACATGGCCCCATTCATTCTTTCCTTTACACGGATCAGTCGTCCTGGTCTCTTTGCAGAAAAACAGCCCCAAAGCATGATGATTCCACCCCCATGCTTCACAGTAGGTATGGTGTTCTTTGGATGCCACTCAGCATTCTTTGTTTTCCAAACACGACTAGTTGAGTTTTTACCAAAAAGTTATATTTTGGTTTCATCTGACCATATGACATTCTCCCAATCTTCTTCTGGATCATCCAAATGCTTCAGACGGGCCTGGACATGTACTGGCTTAAGCAGAGGGACATGTCTGGCACTGCAGGATTTGAGTCCCTGGGGGCGTAGTGTGTTACTGATAGTAGGCTTTGTTACTTTGGTCCTAGCTCTCTGCAGGTCATTCACTAGGTCCCCCGTGTGGTTCTGGGATTTTTGCTCACCGTTCTTGTGATCATTTTGACCCCACGGGGTGAGGTCTTGCGTGGAGCCCCAGATCAAGGGAGATTATCAGTGGTCTTGTACGTCTTCCATTTCCTAATAATTGCTCCCACAGTTGCTTTCTTCAAACCAAGCTGCTTACCTATTGCAGATTCAGTATTCCCAGCCTGGTGCAGGTCTACAATTTTGTTTCTGGTGTCCTTTGATAGCTCTTTGGTCTTGGCCATAGTGAAGTTTGGAGTGTGACTGTTTGAGGTTGTGGACAGGTGTCTTTTATACTGATAACAAGTTCAAACATTTTCTTTTCTCATTTTGTCTGTCATAGTTGAAGTGTACCTATGTTGAAAATTACAGGCCTCCCACTGTACATACATACAGA
>NC_092164.1:13755066-13757566 GCF_045791955.1 Oncorhynchus clarkii lewisi | reverse complement strand
ACACACATTAAACAACAATCAATTTACACATTTTGGGAGAGGCCACATAGGTACATACACACACGAACATGTGTACGCACTCCTACAAAGACACACACACACACACACACAGTCACCCACGCACACATACACACACACACAGTCACCCACACATACACACACACACCTTTAAAAGTCTGATCCAGTTCATTCTTCCCGAAGACCACTCCCAGGTCGTGGATGGCACAGGTGTGGAACTGCACTCTGAATATCACATCCCTAATGGGGCTCCGGAAACGCTTGTGGTAACACTTCAACTGGAGGAGGCGGAGGAGGAGGAGGAGGAGGAGGAGGAGGAGGAGGAGGAGGAGGAGGAGGAGGAGAGAGTAAGCATATAACCGGACATCAAGACAAGGACTTTTGCTACAGTCAAACCAGACGAGGGAAACAGTCCAGATTGCCAAACTCATGGTCTATATCTCCAGGCCTAAACCCTGCTGATCCTAGAGATCAGACCATGGATCCCCACCAGAACAGAACATGGTCAGTACAATGGAGGCATGTTCTGATGGGGAGGCACGTCTGGTGTGGTCTAATGTGGTGTGGTCTGGTCTGGTGAAACAAGGACACATTCTTCCCTAATAGAACTCTAGTGAACAGGAGGGCAAGATAACATTACAGAGAGAGAGAGAGAGAGAGAGAGAGAGAGAGAAGAGAGAAAGAAAGAGAGAGACAAAGACAGACAAAGAGAGAGAGAGACAATTTCCTGGAACAAATGTTTCACTGTAATAGTGAAGGTGTAAACTTGGCAGTAGAAAACCTAAACACTATATTTGACCGCTCATCTTCCCTATCACATCAAAAATGGTCAAGCAGACAACCAAAGATAATTAACAACAATGACAAATTATTTGATGATGAATGCAAAAACCTAAGAAAGAAATTGAGAAACCTGTCCAACCAAAAACATAGAGACCCAGAAAACCTGAGCCTATGCCTTCACTATGGTGAATCACTAAAACAATACAGAAATACACAACAGAAAAAGAAGGAACAGCACGTCAGAAATCAGCTCAATGTAATTGAAGAATCCATAGAATCGAACCACTTCTGGGAAAATTGGAAAACTCAAAACAAACAACAACATGAAGGGTTATCTATCCAAAACGGAGATATATGGATAAAGCACTTCGCCAATCTTTTTGGCTCTATAACAAAGAACAAACAGCAAAAGCATATACACTACCGTTCAAAAGTTTGGGGTCACTTAGAAATGTCCTTGTTTTTGAAAGAAAAGCAAATAATTTTTTTCCATTAAAATAACATCACATTTATCAGACATACAGTGTAGACATTGTTAATGTTATAAATGACTATTGTAGCTGCAAACGGCTGATTTGTTATGGAATATTTACATAGGCTTATAGAGGCCCATTATCAGCAACCATCACTCCTGTGTTCCAATGGCACGTTGTGTTAGCTAATCCAAGTTTATAATTTTAAAAGTCTAATTGATCATTAGAAAACCCTTTTGCAATTATGTTAGCACAGCAGAAAACTGTTGTCCTGATTAAAGAAGCAATAAATCTGTCCTTCTTTAGATTAGTTGAGTATCTGGAGCATCAGCAATTACAGGTTCAAAATGGCCAGAAACAAATAACTTTCTTCTGAAACTCGTCAGTCTATTCTTGTTGTGAGAAATGAAGGCTATTCCATTCGAGAAATTTCCAAGAAACTGAAGATCTCGTATAAAGCTGTGTACTATTTCCTTCACGGAACAGCACAAACGGGCTCTAACCAGAATAGAGGGAGTGGGAGGCCCCGGTGCACAACTGAGGAAGCGGACAAGTACATTAGAGTGTCTAGTTTGAGAAACAGACGCCTCACAAGTCCTCAACTGGCAGCTTCATTAAATAGTACCCGCAAAACACCAGTCTCAATGTCAACAGTGAAGAGGCGACTCCAGGATGCTGGCCTTCTAGGTAAAACACCAAATAATGCATGCACAGCAGAATCTTTGTTTTTATTTAACTATGCTATTCAGTTAAGAACAAATTCTTATTTACAATGACGGCCTATACTGGCCAAACCTGGACGACACTGGACCAATTATGCTGCGCCCTATGGGACTCCCAATCACAGCCAGTTGTGATACGGTCTGGATTTGAACCAGGGTGTCTGTAGTGACGCATCAAGCACTGAGATGCAGTGCCTTAGACCTCTGTGCCACCCAGGAGCCCAATTAGGCAGATACCTTCTAATTATCAAAATCCAGAAAAGAGCTGTTAAATTCTACAACCACCTAAAAGGAAGCGATTCCCAAACCTTCCATAACAAAGCCATCACTTACAGAGAACTGTACCCGTAGAAGAGCCCCCTAAGAAAGCTGGTCCTGGGGCTCTGTGGCGTCTGTTTGTGTTCGTGAACAGAGCCCCAGGACAGCAACACAATTACACCCAACCAAATCATGAGAAAACAAAAAGATAATTACTTGACACATTGGAAGAATATACAAAAAAAA
>NC_092164.1:13650066-13750066 GCF_045791955.1 Oncorhynchus clarkii lewisi | reverse complement strand
GCCTGCCAGGCAGGGGAATGTTGTGTTGTGTTGGTGAGCTCTGCCTGCCAGGCAGGGGAATGTTGTGTTGCGTTGGTGAGCTCTGCCTGCCAGGCAGGGGAATGTTGTGTTGTGTTGGTGAGCTCTGCCTGCCAGGCAGGGGAATGATGTGTTGTGTTGGTGAGCTCTGCCTGCCAGGCAGGGGAATGTTGTGTTGTGTTGGTGAGCTCTGCCTGCCAGGCAGGGGAATGTTGTGTTGTGTTGGTGAGCTCTGCCTGTCAGGCAGGGGAATGTTGTGTTGTGTTGGTGAGCTCTGCCTGCCAGGCAGGGGAATGTTGTGTTGTGTTGGTGAGCTCTGCCTGTCAGGCAGGGGAATGTTGTGTTGTGTTGGTGAGCTCTGCCTGCCAGGCAGGGGAATGTTGTGTTGTGTTGGTGAGCTCTGCCTGTCAGGCAGGGGAATGTTGTGTTGTGTTGGTGAGCTCTGCCTGTCAGGCAGGGGAATGTTGTGTTGTGTTGGTGAGCTCTGCCTGCCAGGCAGGGGAATGTTGTGTTGTGTTGGTGAGCTCTGCCTGCCAGGCAGGGGAATGTTGTGTTGTGTTGGTGAGCTCTGCCTGCCAGGCAGGGGAATGTTGTGTTGTGTTGGTGAGCTCTGTCTGCCAGGCAGGGGCATGTTGTGTTGTGTTGGTGAGCTCTGCCTGCCAGGCAGGGGAATGTTGTGTTGTGTTGGTGAGCTCTGCCTGCCAGGCAGGGGAATGTTGTGTTGTGTTGGTGAGCTCTGCCTGTCAGGAAGGGGAATGATGTGTTGTGTTGGTGAGCTCTGCCTGCCAGGCAGGGGAATGTTGTGTTGTGTTGGTGAGCTCTGCCTGCCAGGCAGGGGAATGTTGTGTTGTGTTGGTGAGCTCTGCCTGTCAGGCAGGGGAATGTTGTGTTGTGTTGGTGAGCTCTGCCTGTCAGGCAGGGGAATGTTGTGTTGTGTTGGTGAGCTCTGCCTGCCAGGCAGGGGAATGTTGTGTTGTGTTGGTGAGCTCTGCCTGCCAGGCAGGGGAATGTTGTGTTGTGTTGGTGAGCTCTGCCTGCCAGGCAGGGGAATGTTGTGTTGTGTTGGTGAGCTCTGCCTGCCAGGCAGGGGAATGTTGTGTTGTGTTGGTGAGCTCTGTCTGCCAGGCAGGGGAATGTTGTGTTGTGTTGGTGAGCTCTGCCTGTCAGGCAGGGGAATGTTGTGTTGTGTTGGTGAGCTCTGCCTGTCAGGCAGGGGAATGTTGTGTTGTGTTGGTGAGCTCTGCCTGTCAGGCAGGGGCATGTTGTGTTGTGTTGGTGAGCTCTGCCTGCCAGGCAGGGGAATGTTGTGTTGTGTTGGTGAGCTCTGTCTGCCAGGCAGGGGAATGTTGTGTTGTGTTGGTGAGCTCTGCCTGCCAGGCAGGGGAATGATGTGTTGTGTTGGTGAGCTCTGCCTGCCAGGCAGGGGCATGTTGTGTTGTGTTGGTGAGCTCTGCCTGTCAGGCAGGGGCATGTTGTGTTGTGTTGGTGAGCTCTGCCTGCCAGGCAGGGGAATGTTGTGTTGTGTTGGTGAGCTCTGCCTGCCAGGCAGGGGAATGATGTGTTGTGTTGGTGAGCTCTGCCTGCCAGGCAGGGGAATGTTGTGTTGTGTTGGTGAGCTCTGCCTGTCAGGCAGGGGAATGTTGTGTTGTGTTGGTGAGCTCTGCCTGTCAGGCAGGGGAATGTTGTGTTGTGTTGGTGAGCTCTGCCTGTCAGGCAGGGGAATGTTGTGTTGTGTTGGTGAGCTCTGCCTGCCAGGCAGCCTGTTAATGATACTAATGATGATCATGCAGAGTGTGACTTCTGTTCCAGAGGTCGGCCCATCTCCCCACCACCCCTTTGCTCCCCCCGCGCTCCGCTGGCAGCCGCCAGATGGTTCGGTCTCCCAAATGAAATTAGGTCGGAGCAGGAAGCAATCACAGACCAGCTGGGTTGTGTAAGGAGCTCCCTGTGTAACAGCGGGGTCACGCCGGAAAACACGGCCACACAGATTCTGACATATTACAGTTACTACTGTACAGAGATATATATATATATAATGTTGGGCTGCCACAGAGATCAAGTCTGGACAACCATCCGCCATTTTGGCTCAGAACATTCCACTCAAGGATCTAACCTAGATTCTAATCTAGAGTGGACTTTCCTCACAAGAATGTTGATGATGATTTGATAGTGATGCGTTTCTACGGCAGCATAGCAGTGCTGAGATCCACCCCCCCTCCTAATGTTAATGTCACACATGCCAGACCATAATAAGTTCAGACTGCGGGGAACTGGCTGGGGGATAATTATATCTGAGTAAGGAAACAGCAGCTGGTCAGAGGCCTAGTGCTGCTACTGCTGCTGTTGCCTGCTGGATACACCTGGGGTTCCCTTATCTGCCACAAACTATGGATCCCGGATCAGTTTGTATTTACTCAGTAATGACCTATGGCTAGGACTGGATCTGACCCTAAATCAGTTCTAAGCGCCACTAAGAGTTCCCTAACAAAGCCACCTGAGCGACTGAGGAGAGGAGGATAGCCTTTGAAACAGTGAGAGTTACACCAGGTCATCCATTGACTGGATTCCACTCTGAGAAGTCACGCCCATCCCTTTACCCTTGTTGACTTCTTCAATGAACAGAATGAAGTATACACGTTGTAAGAATGGAATCCAGCCAGTTGCTCTCACCAAGGGATCAAACTCATCCAGCCTATAGGAAGTTGTAGAGTGCAAAAACAAGAAGTGAGGTAGTAAGTGGTAACTGACCTTCTCTGCGACGGTTGACCCACAGGAAGTGCTTTGTCTTCGTAGAAGCGCCTCATGGCGAACCTGTCCAGTGCCTGGTCAGCACTGAAGACCACAGGAGAGACAAAGGTCATGATCGGCTCTTCTTCACTGAACACATACCATATACTATACAATAAGTTTGCCCTGAAATGACCCTGAAAAGTGTCTTCTCCCTTAAAAAACATCATTAATCGACCGTGTCCCTTAAGAAGTGTCCTTAATCTACAGCTTTTCATCTTTTGCCATCCCCACAATGCTACAGTATCCCAGTATTATTATCTGATCAATGTACAGATGTAGGATCTTAATTTGATCACCCTGTTGCAGGAAAACTTTCCTGAAGTGTATTTGAGATTAAAAAGTATTCTGAAGTTCAAAAATGTCCATGAATTATAATCCACATAATAATTCAATAATTTTGACCTTTCTTATTCCTTAGTGAAAGTGTAAGATTGTAAGTCCCATCCCCCACCCTGAAACATCTGGAGTCTTTACAGGGTATGACATATGTACTGTAAATGTTCCTCTTTATTGACCAAAAATACACCAGAGCCTGAGCAGAATGTTTTGGCATAACAACCACATCAGTGTTTAATTTGAGGCCCGATCCCGATTCCCTTTGGCCTATCTATCTGTTACAGATCTACGTGCTTGTCCTGACATCACCGCAAGTTTTTGTCTTTAAACTGACAGTTTACTTCCTGAATTGACTGCCTTCAATTCCAATTGAAAACTCAAAGAAAACGTATAGAATGGACAAATGCCTGTTTGTATTCATCTGGAAATATCTGGGAACTTTAAGGATGTACGGAACTTCAAGCAGGGTGGTGATATTGAATGAATACATTGTTCCATGTTGACTAATAACAAACAGGGTACATGAGGTCAGTTTGTCTGCAGTCAGAAGTCTCTGGTACCTGGCTGATATGTTGACTAATAACAAACAAGGTACATGAGGTCAGTTTGTCTGCAGTCAGAAGTCTCTGGTACCTGGCTGATATGTTGACTAATAACAAACAGGGTACATGAGGTCAGTTTGTCTGCAGTCAGAAGTCTCTGGTACCTGGCTGATCTGTTGACTAATAACAAACAGGGTACATGAGGTCAGTTTGTCTGCAGTCAGAAGTCTCTGGTACCTGGCTGATATGTTGCTGTAATGCATGTAGGCAGCCACCACCACTCCTGTCCTCCCACGGTTCCCCTGCAGAAAGAGAGAGGGGTAGGGGGAGAGAGAGGGAGATAGAGGGAGGGAGAGGGGGAGAGTGAGAGAGAGGGGAGAGGGAGAGAGAGGGAGGGAGAGGGGAGAGGGAGAGAGGGGGGGAGAGGGAGAGAGAGGGGTAGGGGGAGAGAGGGGGGAGAGGGGGTGGATAGGGGGGAGAGAGGGGAGAGAGGGAGATATACGTTTTGAGAAAGAATACAAGGCTATTTTTAGTTACACACTTGAAGGCTGAATAATGTTTGTACCTGCAGTGTAGTCATGTAAATGCTGTACAGTGAGTTAGATTTGAGTGACCAGGCTATTTTCAAGCCAAACTGTCACAGATTGAATTTGATCAAACTGCCTGGTTCCATTTATCACAATGACATTGTTTGTGGTCAAATTCAACTGAAGATAGATATGCAACACTACCGGAGAAACCTTTGACCTCAACTCTGAAACAGCAAGTGGAACATTTCTGACTGGGGCGATAACAAATAGCATTTAGTCAAATTAGGCGTTTCTGAATGGAAGCAGTTCTTCCATCTTGACCAAAAGCTTCAATTTCAGGACGAGGAGGAAAAATTAAGTGTTGGTAACCATGGGGATGCTCTGTTTGCTACCACTTGTTGTACATATTGAATAAAATGTTCCCCCACAGACTTATCAAGTTACTACTCACTATTCAGCTACATTGACTCAAAGTCTTTAACACTGATTGATAGAGACTTAGATGAAGTTTTTAAAGTCGTTTTTTGGGGAGTTACTGTTGTTGACATTGGATCATTCCTGACAAGTTGTATGATGAATCATTGGGCCTGAGAGGTTGGGGGAGGAGGATGTGCTGCCAAAACACAGGCAGCAGCAGCAACAGCCTCTATTAGAATCAAATGACTCTCATGTTCACTGGATTTCTTTGTGATATATGGCTTCAGTCTAACAGTCTGCAGTTAAGAACCATTTAAATGTTTTACCAGCAATACTAGAATGTGGAGGACTTGTCTTCCAACTACAAGACAGCTTGATTATCCCACTTTGTCCAATGAGGTACAGGGAGACAGTTTGGTGTTTTACCTCCTTACCAATGAGGATGGAGGACATACAGAGTAGAGTATTCATAGGGGACTTTCTCCCTGGGGCCTGTCTGTCTCCTTTCACACTCTTCAAACAGAGAGCACCCTCTACTGTCCTTAACACAGTGGACCACGGCATACTGTAACACTCCCGGGAAGAAACCCTTCCTTCCTCCCTTCCATGGAGTGATCAGAGATCTGTAAGACCACGGGACCCTGTTCCAATACCCTGACTATGTATCCTTCCTTCCTCCCTTCCCTGGAGTGATCAGAGATCTGTAAGACCATGGGACCCTGTTCCAATACCCTGACTATGTATCCTTCCTTCCTCCCTTCCCTGGAGTGATCAGAGATCTGTAAGACCACGGGACCCTATTCCAATACCCTGACTATGTATCCTTCCTTCCTCCCTTCCCTGGAGTGATCAGAGATCTGTAAGACCACGGGACCCTGTTCCAATACCCTGACTATGTACCCTTCCTTCCTCCCTTCCCTGGAGTGATCAGATATCTGTAAGACCACGGGACCCTGTTCCAATACCCTGACTATGTATCCTTCCTTCCTTCCTCCCTTCCCTGGAGTGATCAGAGATCTGTAAGACTACGGGACCCTGTTCCAATACCCTGACTATGTATCCTTCCTTCCTCCCTTCCCTGGAGTGATCAGAGATATGTAAGACCACGGGACCCTGTTCCAATACCCTGACTATGTATCCTTCCTTCCTCCCTTCCCTGGAGTGATCAGAGATCTGTAAGACCACGGGACCCTGTTCCAATACCCTGACTATGTATCCTTCCTTCCTTCCCTGGAGTGATGTGTCCGACCACCTACCTTGTTGTGAAGCACCACTACATTGTGTTGGTCAGCGTTGAGCCAGGTGTCCATGGCCTTGCACATGCTGCAGATCTTATCCAGGGCAGGAGCATAATGGTCTGGCCAGCCAAACTCCAGCACCTACAGGGGGCCACACAGACCACTATCACATATCAAGACTTCCACCACTACCATTGCATTTAGGAGAGTTGTGTGTGTGTGTGTGTGTGTGTGTGTGTGTGTGTGTGTGTGTGTGTGTGTGTGTGTGTGTGTGTGTGTGTGTGTGTGTGTGTGTGTGTGTGTGTGTGTGTGTGTGTGTGTGCGTGCGTGCGTGCGTGCGTGCGTTCGTGCGTGTGTATTTGTGTGTGTATACCTTGTGGTTAAGCTTGGTGATGTCATTCCTCCGCTCGCTTAGGTTGAGGAGCTGAAATCACAAAATCCACACCAATAAGCATGAGAACGATTTCAGGAAACAGTTGTACATCAGCAACAGGACGTGACAGGGTGCATGAAAAGCCACCACACCAACAGACAGGCCCGGTAGTGAGGTAGAGCAGTGGCAGGACAGGGGGTCTCACCAGATAGTGTTCCCCGTGTTTGGAGGCCAGCATGGAGGCCACCTCCTTGATGTTGGAGGTGTAGCTGCGCTCCTCCGCTCCGCTGGGGAAGGAGACAGAGATGATCCTCTCGGTGATGTACACCAGGTCCACCTCATAGTTCTCATCCATGGCCTGCAGCAGACTGATACTCCTGGGGAGAGGAGAGAGGAGAGAGGAGAGAGGAGAGAGGAGGAGATGAGAGGAGAGAGGAGAGAGGAGAGAGGAGGAGATGAGAAGAGTGAGGAGATGAGGGGAGAGGAGAAGGGAGGAGGGGATAGATAGTTAGAGAGTTGATGTACACCAGGGCCACCACATAGTCCTTCTCCAGTACTGAGTGCTGATCTAGGATCAGCTTCTCCCTGTCCATATAACCTTGCTCCTTATGATCTAAAAGGTCAAACTGATCCTAGATCACCGCTGCTACTCTGTATGAATATGGCCCCTGATATCTTACAGGGTTTGTACATCAGCACTAGGCTATGAAGCTCTTCCTTGGTGGCTCTTGTGTGTGGTATCTATTATCTAGCATATCTTTGATGTATGAGTCTTCAGTACTGACAAACCGATGTGATTTATGTCTATGGTAATTGGACGTGGCGTCATATGATATCACACATGTTTTCATAAACATCTTCAGTCCTAGTTTTTCAGTTCAGAAGAAAGTGTTCTGGAATGATCCAAGCGGGTATTGCGCAATCATTCTGATCAGCTCCCCAAATCCCGACTCCCAGCTGGCTGTTAGATGGGAAACGTAGCTGGAGAAACAGGCATGGTTGTCACAGTGATCTGACAACAGGATAGAATACATCCTGATGGGGTTTTGATAGGCCTGTGTCCATGGATTTCAGTGTGTGTTGAGCGCTATGGGCATCAATGAACCGAAACGTGAGGTCAGAGAAACAGGTGTAAACGTGGCCGTATACTGCAGTAGATGAGGAATAGTGACAGCCTGGATAGTGAGGGAAAGACAGTGGTCTCTCTTACCGTGATGGCCTTCGTCTAGTCTGCTCACTCTTACAGGACCTTGGGGTTCCCTACAGAGAACACAGAGAAGATAGAGCACACACTCAGTCTCCTTGATCAACTTGGCATTGTTTGTGTTTGACGTAAGTGTGCGAGTGAGTGTAATACACAACTGCATTGTAAATTCCACATTAAAGCACACTGCATCTGGTCTTCTACTATATCAAATCCAAACACAACTGGATGGAATTTAGCCATGATGAGATGCGTCCATTGCGTTGAAATAACATGATATCCCTGGGGACTTACTTGTACCCAGTGTCCCCATCCTCAGTCTAACTATAGAGAGAAAAGCAGTGGAGAATATCGAGGATTCATTTCAACAACGAGGGTGATTAGCAGTAGACAATAGATCACAGTGTTCAGACACAAAGTGCTGTGTTCTAAAATAGATGCTGTCGGACAGCATCACATAGTATTACTGGGGTATTAGCCTGTCTATGACCCTGGTGACGGGGTGGTGATGGGTTGGTTGGTTAGTGGCATGTGGCAACAGTCTTAAACAGCTTTCTTTGCTCATCCCCTCATCTCCTCGTCTCCTTTCCTTCATAAGTAATGTAATCCAGCAACATTAGGAAACATCTAATTACTGATAATTGGTTGTTTCCTGTTACAGTAATCTAACTGACATCACATACTTGGCGTGTCCTGCAACCAAGCAGCCAACCAGCACACTCCTGGCACAGGCTGCAGGTTGAAACGGTCAGTTTGATACGCTAGCAAAGTACTGTATGTTTGAAATGTGAAAATACCCAAACATTTAAAGTTAGCCTGTACAGTACATAGCTGTCTATCTGTCTGTGTTTGACCCTTCTGTAAGAGTTACATTGACTACATCCTGCCATCTGTCTGTCCATGGTCACGAAGACAGGGAGATGAGGACAGGGAGACGTCTACCTATACTGGGACATCAGTAGGGCTACCTTTAGTGATTCAACATCCTTTTTACCACAAGGCAAGCACTGCCTTCCCCATCTGGCTGGAGAAATACACAGCACTATGTGAAGGAGGACACAGAGGACCTGAACAGAACAGAAAGTTATGTACACAGTACAGAGCTCTGTGTTGCCATTGTTCCATTCATTTCTCTGTGATGAAACTAATCCTCGTCAGGCAAAAGGAAAACCCATTATTCATAGTGATGTGACTAGAAACAGATGCTGCCTGCTGGAACCAAGGACACTGTTGCTCCAAAACTGTAACAATATGTCTGTTCACAGGGGACAAGAGTGACAATTGCGTAAGAACAAGGTCTCTTGCATCACACACATGGCATGGACACACACACACACACACACACACACACACACACACACACACACACACACACACACACACACACACACACACACACACACACACACACACGCCTGTATACACACGCAGAACTAAACGCGTACACACAACACAACCACCAAGCCTCTCATACAATCTGTGTCCAACCGTCCACACACACACACACATGCTCTCTTTTTTCATCAGCTATAACTCAGAAAGCTGTGCGTGTGTGCGTGTGTGTGTGTGTGTGTGTGTGTGTGTGTGTGTGTGTGTGTGTGTGTGCGTGCGTGCGTGCGTGTGTGTGTGTCCTGCATTCCCACCTCAGTAATACTCATCACAGTTATCAAAACCAGCTGTAAAGATACTCTACCCAGCAGGACCAACAAACTACCAACAAGAGAAACACAGAGAGACAGGAGGAAGACATTCAATGAAAGACCACAACCACTAAAGAAGCTTAGATAGTAGACGTTTAACTGTGTTGACTGAAGGAAAAACATTAAGGTCTTGCTGTTTATGATTACATTGGTATGTTCCCACTGGGATTTTTTTTTTTAATCAATGTTGTTTTCATGTCATTTCAACCCCCCAAAACGTGGAAAACAACGTTTAACCTAAAACCAATGACATGATTTCACATTGAATTCACAATAGTTGACAACTCAACCAAATATAAATCAAAACTAGACATTGAGCTGACGTCTGTGCCCAGTGGGTAATGCAACAACGTATGGACAAACTCATTATTAAAGGGGAATTTCACCCAAAATGTACAACTTCAAATGCCATTCCTCAAGGCACCCTAGATCCCCTAAATACACCCAAATACAAAGTAGTGTGTTTGACAGCAGGGAAACATTCACTAAAAAGCCAGATTTGACCGTCATCCCACCAGGTACACTTCCAGAGTGTGGGCGTGGCCTACCTTAAATAGGTACTCAGCACTCCGCCTCCAGGAATTGCGGAAGGAGGCGAGGCACCTGCGGAGGGCGCCACCTGAGGTCATGGCTGGACTGGTCTGGTCTGGACCAGGGTCCCTCTCGCTCTATCCTTTCTGTGTTCGCCCTATCGCCCTGGGGAAGGCTTCAATGACCAAACGCCTTGGTTGTCAATCACAGAGAAACACCTGGAGTCTAATATCCATATTCGTTTCCTTCCAAGAGACAACGCAGATCTTGTTGTATATGTCCAGTTTGTTCTTTGTTGTTTATTCCTTTGTCATGATGGGACTCTCTCCTCAAAAAGTCTCAGCTCCCCCCAAAACAGGTTCCAGCTCAGTCTTTAACGCTCTCGCTCTCTATTCTTCTCCTCCGTGCCTCTCGTTTGTCTTTCCCCTTTTTGTGCTTATTCTTTCTCCTCTCCCGCCCACTTTTGGTTTCTCCCTTCCCTCTTTCTTATTATGCCTCATTATTTCTTCTCCCTCTCTCCCTCTCTCTCCTCTCTCCCTCCCTCTCTCTCTCCCTCTCTCTCTCTCTCTCCTCTCTCCCTCCCTCTCTCTCTCCCTCTCTCTCTCTCTCTCTCTCTCTCTCTCTCTCTCTCTCTCTCTCTCTCTGTGTGTGCGTGTGGTCCCCCTCTAAATACTACTACGTCTCCAAGTTAATTAAATGTACTTATTGTAAAGTGACACCACCACATTGTGCTAGTGTGAATGCCTTGGAACAGTGGGACTACGAGAGGTCGTTTGTTGGCTAACACTCTTCCCGAAACCCATCCGTTGACCCTTAGCTACCAATTACACATTTCCAGAGTAATTCCAGAGAGAGCTGGTGTTTCCCTCTATCGTATATATGTGTAACCCTGACTGCTCCCTATAACACTGATGCTCTTATATACCAGGGATTCAGAGTTGAGAGCAGAACTACTTTCCTCCAGTGCTGACTGAGGTCAGAGAGAGGGGAAGAGCTGAGGAATACAGGAGACCACTGAAACCAGATGATTTTCTCTCTCTAAAGTGTGCTTCTTAGTGTCACAACCAGTGAGGAGGAGGAGGAACCACTGTGTTATGTGGATGTGTGTTAGGTGGATGTGTGTTAGGTGGATGTGTGTTAGGTGGATGTGTGTTAGGTGGATGTGTGTTAGGTGGATGTGTGTTAGGTGGATGTGTGTTAGGTGGATGTGTGTTAGGTAAATGTGTGTTAGGTGAATGTGTGTTAGGTGAATGTGTGTTAGGTGAATGTGTGTTAGGTGAATGTGTGTTAGGTGAATGTGTGTTAGGTGAATGTGTGTTAGGTGAATGTGTGTTAGGTGGATGTGTGTTAGGTGAATGTGTGTTAGGTTGATGTGTGTTATGTGAATGTGTGTTAGGTGAATGTGTGTTAGGTTGATGTGTGTAGGGTAAATGTGTGTTAGGTACATTTGTGTTAGGTACATTTGTGTTAGGTTAATGTGTGTTAGGTACATTTGTTTTAGGTACATTTGTGTTAAGTTAATGTGTATTAGGTTAATGTGTGTTATGTGAATGTGTGTTGGGTAAATTTGTATTAGGTTAATGTGTGTTATGTGAATGTGTGTTAGGTGAATGTGTGTTAGGTTAATGTGTGTTAGGTTAATGTGTGTTAGGTTAATGTGTGTTAGGTTAATGTGTATTAGGTGAATGTGTGTTAGGTTAATGTGTGTTGGGTTAATGTGTGTTAGGTTAATGTGTGTTATGTGAATGTGTGTTAGGTGAATGTGTGTTAGGTTAATGTGTGTTAGGTTAATGTGTGTTAGGTTAATGTGTATTAGGTGAATGTGTGTTAGGTTAATGTGTGTTGGGTTAATGTGTGTTAGGTTAATGTGTGTTAGGTTAATGTGTG
Source organism: Oncorhynchus clarkii lewisi (assembly GCF_045791955.1). Taxonomy (NCBI): domain Eukaryota; kingdom Metazoa; phylum Chordata; class Actinopteri; order Salmoniformes; family Salmonidae; genus Oncorhynchus; species Oncorhynchus clarkii. The sequence continues at coordinate 13,738,500 of NC_092164.1, read as the reverse complement.
TTAGGTTAATGTGTGTTAGGTTAATGTGTGTTAGGTAAATGTGTGTTAGGTTAATGTGTGTTAGGTAAATGTGTGTCATCATCTCCACCAGCACTACACAACTGATTCAAATAACCAACTCATCATCAAGCTTTGATGATTTGAATCAACTGTATAGTGCCAGAGCAAAAAACAAAATGTGCACACAGAGGGGGCCCCAGGACCGAGTTTGGGAAACCCTGTAATAGGTGTGTTAGGTAAATACACATCTGACGAGATCCTATGACCAGCTCAGAGATGTAGGCTGGTGATAAAAAGGTTGCCCTCTCCTTTTAATTTCCCTCTCCTTTCTCCTCTTCTCTCTTCTCTTCAACTCCACTCTTCTTCTCCTCTCCTCTCCTCAGCCCTCCTATCTTTTCTTCAACTCCTCTCATCTTCTTCTCAGCTCTCCTCAGCTCTCCTCAGCTCTCCTCAGCTCTCCTCAGCTCTCCTCTCCTCTCCTCTCCTGTCCTCTCCACTTCTCTCCTCAGCTCTCCTCTCATCTTCTCTACTTTCTCCTCTCCTCTCCTCTCCTCTCCTCTCCTCTCCTCTCCTCTCCTCCACTCCTCTCCTCTCCTCCACTCATCTCCTCAGCTCTCCTCTCCTCTCCTCCACTCCTCTCCTCTCCTCCTCTCCTCTCCTCAGCTCAGCTCAGCTCTCCTCTCATCTTCTCCTCTCCTCTCCTCTCCTCCACTCCTCTCCTCTCCTCCACTCATCTCCTCAGCTCCTCTCCTCTCCTCCACTCCTCTCCTCTCATCTTCTCCTCTCCTCTCCTCTCCTCCACTCCTCTCCTCTCCTCCACTCATCTCCTCAGCTCTCCTCTCCTCCTCTCCTCTCCTCCACTCCTCTCCTCAGCTCTCCTCTCATCTTCTCCTCTACTCTCTTCTCTCCCACTCCTCTCCTCCTCTCCTCTCCTCTCCTCAGCTCTCCTCATATCTACTCCTCTACTCTCTTCTCTCCCACTCCTCTCCTCTCCTCTCCTCAGCTCTCCTCTCATCTACTCCTCTCCTCTCATCTACTCCTCTCCTCTCCTCAGCTCTCCTCCCCCTACTCCTCTCCTCTCCTCACCAATCACGTCAGAGCCATCCCAGAGACTGCGTCTGGAGCTACAGTAAGTGTGACTTAAATCTAAACAGGGTGCATTTGGCCTGACCTGGCCGCACCACACTGACTCAATTACAGGCACAATGGGATGCTCTCACTCACAACAACCACGGATAGGACATCTCCTATTGGCTAACCAAATAAATATTCCACCATCACTTCCTTTCTCTGAAGCGTTAGTACTGCTGTCTCTGTAATTCTATAATAGGAACATTAAAGTCCCTCCCCCTCCTCCTCCTCCTCCTCTGACATTCTGGGATGAAGCTGCATGCATTTCAGGGACACCATGTCACACGCTCTCCTGTTTTTAGTCCACTGTCACCAGCTTTCTGTCTCATTGTCTAACCCTTATAAACCAGAACATCCAACCTACTCTCTGCCCCCCCCCCCCCCCTCTCTCTCACGCTCTCTCACACACAGACTCAAACTCTCTCACTCCCTCTTCTCTTATTTTATCTCTCCCCCTCCTCCTCTCTCTGTCTCTTTGCCTGTTGGATTTGTGATTCTAAAAAACCTCAAGCTGTGTAGCTTCCCTCCACCTACCATACATGGGTATAAAGTATGTACTGTGTGTACAGTAGGGGAGAGTGGGGTAAGTTGAGCCAAAGCGGTAAGTTGAGCCACCCTTGTTTCTAGGAAACCATAAACAACATGTATAATTTGACCAAATATTTAGGAATGCATGTCATCATTTCATGGAGTCTGTGTAAGAAGAAACCACATGAAAAAAGTGGTAAGCAAGTCAAGTCCCCAAAAATGATTTTCACCAAGTCAAATTCATTTATTGTGTTAAAGGTTTAATGATATTTGTATTTAAAGCAAAGTAGATATTTTGAAGATATACATCAGTTGGGGTCTCTATAAGCTTCAATATGAGGTCCTGATCCTAGCATGAAAGTGCATCCTCGTAGCTGTGTGGGCTAATATAGTCAAAATGTTTGCCTCGCGGTAAGTTGAGCTAATGGTTGAGCCAATGGCAAGTCGAGCAAATTGAAGTGTTTTCTTCCCAGGCATAACGCAAAGACATTATCGCTGGGATGAGGTACTGTAACAACAGGGCCTGGCCTATGTTAATATTGTTTAATAAAAAGTAGAACGTTTTTGTTCAGTGTTAAGCCTGTGTTAAAATATCCTTAAGATTATTAAAAGACAAAGTGATTGTGATTGTGTTTGGAAAATAAAGATAGACATGGTTTTAAAATGGTTGTGGTAATATTTCATTCAGTACAGACATTTGTAAGCAGTCCCACAGCTCAACTTACCCCAAACCCGGGGTAGGTTGTGCCAAGAGACAACACATGTTTTCAAAACTGTAACGTTTACATGAATTCTGATTATTCCCAGGGATTCACAACATCCTGAAATATATGTAGATATCTTTGTTAGAAAGAATCCTATATTTCTCTTGACGGAGTGATGCTGAAAATTCAAAAATGGCTCAACTTACCCCATTCGCCCCTAAACAAATGTATGTGTACAGTTTGTGTGTAAAGATGCTACAAGTGCATTTAAGTCAACTGCATCCTAAATAACACAGGGTCCATTTCATCCACAGATTGATCAGTCATCCTAAATAACACAGGGTCCATCCATCCACAGATTGATCAGTCATCCTAAATAACACAGGGTCCATTTCATCCACAGATTGATCAGTCATCCTAAATAACACAGGGTCCATCCATCCACAGATTGATCAGTCATCCTAAATAACACAGGGTCCATCCATCCACAGATTGGTCAGTCATCCTAAATAACACAGGGTCCATCCATCCACAGATTGATCAGTCATCCTAAATAACACAGGGTCCATCCATCCACAGATTGATCAGTCATCCTAAATAACACAGGGTCCATCCATCCACAGATTGATCAGTCAGTCAGTCAGTCAGTCAGTTAGTCCAGGTCTGGATGACGTCTGCATTCACAGACTCATGTCTACTGGGTACATACAGTAGAGTACAGTATGGCTCAACAACGTCCACTGAAACAGAGTAAGCCACTGAGGTGGGAGACACTGCAGTGCTTTCCATGTTCTCTGCTTCCAGGGGGTGTTTTAATAGTGTCCTTACGTCAACCTCCGTGAAAATAGTCTGACAACATCACAGCTGTCCACGAGCTTTATGGAGTTGATCCCACGTGGTCAATTAGGACACCTCTGACACTACAGTAAATCACACTGCCCAGACAAGCCAGAGCTTCTGTAACATGCCTCCTGATGGGTGATAACTGTTGCAAATACCAATCATCAACATCACAGAAGTATGAAAAGAGAGAGGCTTACCGGAGTTTCTACATGCTTCAACGGCAGCTGAGGAGTGGCCGGCTGAAGTGAGAGAGAGATGGAGATCAGGTGAGTATATACCATTCTTTGTTTCTCCTTTATCTCTCCATGCAGGTTCATCTGATTCAATCACTTTGTCAAGAGAGACGAGGTCCAGACCTGGTTGTGCTACTCACCCGTGAATTAAGTGAAGCAACTGACCTCTGTCACATCGAATGGTAGAACAGAGACAGGGAAAAAGAGCAAGAGAAAGAGAGGAAGGGAGAGAGATAGAAAGAGAGGAAGGGAGAGAGATAGAAAGAGAGGAAGGGAGAGAGATAGAAAGAGAGGAAGGGAGAGAGATAGAAAGAGAGGAAGGGAGAGAGATAGAAAGAGAGGAAGGGAGAGAGATAGAAAGAGAGGAAGGGAGAGAGATAGAAAGAGAGGAAGGGAGAGAGATAGAAAGAGAGGAAGGGAGAGAGATAGAAAGAGAGGAAGGGAGAGAGATAGAAAGAGAGGAAGGGAGAGAGATAGAAAGAGAGGAAGGGAGAGAGATAGAAAGAGAGGAAGGGAGAGAGATAGAAAGAGAGGAAGGGAGAGAGATAGAAAGAGAGGAAGGGAGAGAGATAGAAAGAGAGGAAGGGAGAGAGATAGAAAGAGAGGAAGGGAGAGAGATAGAAAGAGAGGAAGGGAGAGAGATAGAAAGAGAGGATGGGAGAGAGATAGAAAGAGAGGAAGGGAGAGAGATAGAAAGAGAGGAAGGGAGAGAGATAGAAAGAGAGGAAGGGAGAGAGATAGAAAGAGAGGAAGGGAGAGAGATAGAAAGAGCGGAAGGGAGAGAGATAGAAAGAGAGGAAGGGAGAGAGATAGAAAGAGAGGAAGGGAGAGAGATAGAAAGAGAGGAAGGGAGAGAGATAGAAAGAGAGGAAGGGAGAGAGAGAGAAAGAGAGGAAGGGAGAGAGAGAGAAAGAGAGGAAGGGAGAGAGATAGAAAGAGAGGAAGGGAGAGAGATCGAAAGAGAGGAATGGAGAGAGATAGAAAGAGAGGAAGGGAGAGAGATAGAAAGAGAGGAAGGGAGAGAGATAGAAAGAGAGGAAGGGAGAGAGATAGAAAGAGAGGAAGGGAGAGAGAGAGAAAGAGAGGAAGGGAGAGAGATAGAAAGAGAGGAAGGGAGAGAGATAGAAAGAGAGGAAGGGAGAGAGATAGAAAGAGAGGAAGGGAGAGAGAGAGAAAGAGAGGAAGGGAGAGAGATAGAAAGAGAGGAAGGGAGCGAGATAGAAAGAGAGGAAGGGAGAGAGATAGAAAGAGAGGAAGGGAGAGAGATAGAAAGAGAGGAAGGGAGAGAGATAGAAAGAGAGGAAGGGAGAGAGATAGAAAGAGAGGAAGGGAGAGAGATAGAAAGAGAGGAATGGAGAGAGATAGAAAGAGAGGAAGGGAGAGAGATAGAAAGAGAGGAAGGGAGAGAGATAGAAAGAGAGGAAGGGAGAGAGATAGAAAGAGAGGAAGGGAGAGAGATAGAAAGAGAGGAAGGGAGAGAGATAGAAAGAGAGGAAGGGAGAGAGATAGAAAGAGAGGAAGGGAGAGAGATAGAAAGAGAGGAAGGGAGAGAAGAAAAGCAGCTGTGAAGGTTCTTTTATAGAACACTGTCCTCCCTGAACGCTGTTAATGATCCACCTGAGACACACCGCCATTCCATTAACCCTGAGAGGAGAACATGAGGGCCTTGGGCCTGCTCACTCTCACACACACACACACACACACACACACACACACACACACACACACACACACACACACACACACACACACACACATACTCACTCGCATAGGCACGCACACACAGACACACACACACAGACATGCACACATGCATGCATGCACACATGCACGCACACACACACACTCACTGCTAACACATACATAATTTGTTAGTGTGTGTGTGTGTGTGTGTGTGTGTGTGTGTGTGTGTGTGTGTGTGTGTGTGTGTGTGTGTGTGTGTGTGTGTGTGTGTGTGTTTGTGTGTGTGCGCGCGCGCGCGTGTGTGTAGATGCATCAGTAAACAGTGTGTGTGTATATAAGCATCAGTAAACAGTGTGTGTGTAGATGCATCAGTAAACAGTGTGTGTGTAGAAGCATCAGTAAACAGCGTGTGTGTGTGTGTGCGCGCGTGTGTGTGTAGAAGCATCAGTAAACAGTGTGTGTGTAGATGCATCAGTAAACAGTGTGTGTGTAGATGCATCAGTAAACAGTGTGTGTGTAGATGCATCAGTAAACAGTGTGTGTAGATGCATCAGTAAACAGTGTGTATAAGTCAATATTGAAACAGGGAGATTGATAGCAGTTAACTCTCCATCAGTCTAACATGCTCCTCATAGGAGTGGGCATCAGGACATGATGATGAAAACATAAAAACCCACTCCAAACCATTGAAATGAGCAGGTTTATTGAGTGTTTACATTTGTATCATGTCTTATGGTGTCCCACTCTCATAGCTACAGAACTATCTTTAGGGAAAGCATGCTACCATGCTAAAAAGGCATGGGAGGAAAAAAATGCAGAAGGCTCAAAATAAACATCTGTAGCACTGTTTTAAAAGCCATGGGAGTCAAAACAGACACAGTCCACAGGGAATCAGCACAAATGTGTGGATGTGGACTGTTTGGATTAGTAGAACATTCGGTCGTGACCAGGGGTTGGGGTCAATTCCTTTTCAAGTCAGTCAATTCAGAAAGTCAACAGAAATGCCAGTTCTAATTCCCAGCGCTTCTCTGGGAGACCAAAATGGAATTTGGAATTTGTACATTTCAGTTTACTTCCTGCAGTGAAATGGAATTGACCCCCTCACCATGGCACTCAAAGTGGCTTAATGCAGAAACGGTTTGTCATGAAGTCAAAGCACCAGACTATTTTTTGCCTCCCTGACGCAAGACACGGTGCTGTGGACTAGAGCACCCTCTAGGGGACAAAAAGTAGCATTACACCGCTTTTTATTTCTCTCATCTCACCCAAGGAGGATCAGTGGACGGCTAAAGGAGGGAGGGAAGGAAGGAAGAACAGAGGGAAGGAAGCCATTCAAGACATTTCAAGACTATACGGACATAGCCCCTAAAATAGGTAAAAAAAACTTCAGAGTTGAACATGAACTTCTGACCCTGTGAGTGATTATTCTCAGAACAACCCCAGGACGTCACATAGACGTGAGTGAGGAGAACCTGGGGTCACAACTCTGTTTGGTGTACCTTCACACGTCATACGTTCATAACACACACACTTTAACCGACGGATGGGGGTATTCCATTACTATAGACTGTCAGAAGAATAACACACATACTGAGAAACCACTCTGTATGTGACCCTGTGTAGAGATTACCCCCTAACCAACCACTCTGTATGTGACCCTGTGTAGAGATTACCCCCTAACCAACCACTCTGTATGTGACCCTGTGTAGAGGTTACCCCCTAACCAACCACTCTGTATGTGACCCTGTGTAGAGATTACCCCCTAACCAACCACTCTGTATGTGACCCTGTGTAGAGATTACCCCCTAACCAACCACTCTGTATGTGACCCTGTGTAGAGATTACCCCCTAACCAACCACTCTGTATGTGACCCTGTGTAGAGATTAACCCCTAACCAACCACTCTGTATGTGACCCTGTGTAGAGATTACCCCCTAACCAACCACTCTGTATGTGACCCTGTGTAGAGATGACCCCCTAACAAACCACTCTGTATGTGACCCTGTGTAGATATTACCCCCTAACCAACCACTCTGTATGTGACCCTGTGTAGAGATTACCCCCTAACCAACCACTCTGTATGTGACCCTGTGTAGAGATTACCCCCTAACCAACCACTCTGTATGTGACCCTGTGTAGAGATTACCCCCTAACCAACCACTCTGTATGTGACCCTGTGTAGAGATTACCCCCTAACCAACCACTCTGTATGTGACCCTGTGTAGAGATGACCCCCTAACAAACCACTCTGTATGTGACCCTGTGTAGATATTACCCCCTAACCAACCACTCTGTATGTGACCCTGTGTAGAGATTACCCCCTAACCAACCACTCTGTATGTGACCCTGTGTAGAGATTACCCCCTAACCAACCACTCTGTATGTGACCCTGTGTAGAGATTACCCCCTAACCAACCACTCTGTATGTGACCCTGTGTAGAGATTACCCCCTAACCAACCACTCTGTATGTGACCCTGTGTAGAGATTACCCCCTAACCAACCACTCTGTATGTGACCCTGTGTAGAGATTACCCCCTAACCAACCACTCTGTATGTGCCCCTGTGTAGAGATTACCCCCTAACCAACCACTCTGTATGTGACCCTGTGTAGAGATTACCCCCTAACCAACCACTCTGTATGTGACCCTGTGTAGAGATTACCCCCTAACCAACCACTCTGTATGTGACCCTGTGTAGAGATTACCCCCTAACCAACCACTCTGTATGTGACCCTGTGTAGAGATTACCCCCTAACCAGTCAAGTTAGAAAGGCCATACACAGCTTTAGTAATTGAAAAGGCCCAATATCTTGCCCATCTTTATACAGCAGTTTGAATGATTACAGTACGTGGGAATGGATATTTTCCTGTCAGACAGGTACTAACATACATACATACATACATACAGACAGACAGACAGACAGACAGACAGACAGAGACAGGCAGACAGGTACTAACATACAGACAGGCAGACAGGTACTAACATACAGACAGACAGACAGGTACTAACATACAGACAGACAGACAGACAGGTACTAACATACAGACAGACAGACAGGTACTAACAGACAGACAGACAGACAGACAGACAGACAGACAGACAGACAGACAGACAGACAGACAGACAAAGACAGGCAGAGAGGCTGCAGTGACAGACCATGTCTGTCTGTACCAAAAAGGGGTAGGGTGAAGTTAGACCTTAGACACTGATCTATGGTCAGTTTAGCATAAAGGTTAGGATACACACACACACTGTGTACACACCGGCTTGGTAGGTGATCCGGTAGGTGCCACACATGCATCTGCAAGGACCTGTAGAGACAGAGAGAGAGGATCAGGTTAGGACACGAATCTCAGAATCCTCTATCTATCTATCTCTATATCTATCTATATATATCACACATTTTGGGCAGGAGGTTGAGGGAAAGAGAGAGTGAGGGAGAGAGAGAGCGAGAGAGAGAGAGAGAGAGAGAGAGAGAGAGAGAGAGAGAGAGAGAGAGAGAGAGAGAGAGAGAGAGGGAGAGAGAGAGAGAGAGAGAGAGAGAGAGAGAGAGAGAGAGAGAGAGAGAGAGAGAGAGAGAGAGAGAGAGAGAGAGAGAGAGAGAGAGAGAGAGAGAGAGAGAGAGAGGGAGAGAGAGAGAGAGAGAGAGAGAGAGAGAGAGAGGGAGAGAGAGAGAGAGAGAGAGAGAGAGAGAGAGAGAGAGAGAGAGAGAGAGAGAGAGAGAGAGAGAGAGAGAGAGAGAGAGAGAGAGAGAGAGAGAGAGAGAGAGAGAGAGAGAGAGAGAGAGAGAGAGAGAGAGAGAGAGAGAGAGAGAGAGAGAGAGAGAGAGAGAGAGAGAGAGAGAGAGAGAGAGAGAGAGAGAGAGAGAGAGAGAGGAGAGAGAGAGAGAGAGAGAGAGAGAGAGAGAGAGAGAGAGAGAGAGAGAGAGAGAGAGAGAGAGAGAGAGAGAGAGAGAGAGAGAGAGAGAGAGAGAGAGAGAGAGGTTTGACATGTCTCTTGAATAGTACAGTATTTGCCAAGTCACTTGGGACCTCACAGAAATAGTATAAGAGAATAAGAAAAATAAAGAATACAAGTAAACTGTTGGGAAAATACTGTCTGGTGGCTGAACTACCTTCACCCCTTCCTCACACAACTATGACTATCATGTGGTCTAGATTTGATCAAACCTGCAACACAATTCTGATGACATTGATATCAAACAGTAAGAACAAGGAGGAGCATACCGATGACATATCAAGCAGAATGAATTGAGTACTGACCATAAAATAGTATGTGTGTAATTGAGTACTGACTATATAATGGCTGTGTACAGGCACAGTAAGCTGTTCTGACAGCTGATGCTTAAAGTTAGAGAGGGAGATATAAGTCTCCAGCTTCAGTGATTTTTGTAATTCGTTCCAGTAATTAGCAGCAGAGAACTGGAAGGAAAGGCGGCCAAAGAGGAGTTGGCTTTGGGGATGACCAGTAAAATATACCTGCTGGAGTGCGTAATTGAGTACTGACTATATAATGGTATGTGCGTAATGAGTACTGACTATATAATGGTAAGTGTGTAATTGAGTACTGACTATATAATGGTATGTGCGTAATTGAGTACTGACTATATAATGGTATGTGTGTAATTGAGTACTGACTACATAATGGTATGTGTGTAATTGAGTACTGACTATATAATGGTAAGTGTGTAATTGAGTACTGACTATATAATGGTATGTGCGTAATTGAGTACTGACTATATAATGGTATGTGTGTAATTGAGTACTGACTATATAATGGAATGTGTGTAATTGCGTAATGACTACATAATGGTATGTGTGTAATTGAGTACTGACTATATAATGGTATGTGTGTAATTGAGTACTGACTATATAATGGTATGTGTGTAATTGAGTACTGACTATATAATGGAATGTGTGTAATTGCGTAATGACTACATAATGGTATGTGTGTAATTGAGTACTGACTATATAATGGTATGTGTGTAATTGAGTACTGACTATATAATGGTATGTGCGTAATTGAGTACTGACTATATAATGGTATGTGTGTAATTGAGTACTGACTACATAATGGTATGTGTGTAATTGAGTACTGACTATATAATGGTAAGTGTGTAATTGAGTACTGACTATATAATGGTAAGTGTGTAATTGAGTACTGACTATATAATGGTATGTGCGTAATTGAGTACTGACTATATAATGGAATGTGTGTAATTGCGTAATGACTACATAATGGTATGTGTGTAATTGAGTACTGACTATATAATGGTATGTGTGTAATTGAGTACTGACTATATAATGGTATGTGCATAATTGCGTAATGACTACATAATGGTATGTGTGTAATTGAGTACTGACTATATAATGGTATGTGTGTAATTGAGTAATGACTATATAATGGAATGTGTGTAATTGCGTAATGACTACATAATGGTATGTGTGTAATTGAGTACTGACTATATAATGGTATGTGTGTAATTGAGTACTGACTATATGATGGTATGTGTGTAATTGAGTACTGACTATATAATGGTATGTGTGTAATTGAGTACTGACTAGATAATGGTATGTGTGTAATCGAGTACTGACTATATAATGGTATGTGTGTAATCGAGTACTGACTAGATAATGGTATGTGTGTAATTGAGTACTGACTATATAATGGTATGTGTGTAATCGAGTACTGACTAGATAATGGTATGTGTGTAATTGAGTACTGACTATATAATGGTATGTGTGTAATTGAGTACTGACTAGATAATGGTATGTGTGTAATCGAGTACTGACTATATAATGGTATGTGTGTAATTGAGTACAGGCATTATAATACCGTTAGGAAAATCCTTGGTTCATAGACTAGTTAAATTGCTCAATGACTCCATCACTGTATGAGACACATGCACTAATCCATACTGTATCCCCCCATCCTCCACACGCACGCACGCACGCACGTACGCACGCACAAACGCACACACACACACACACACACACACACACACACACACACACACACACACACACACACACACACACACACACACACACACACACACACACACACAGTGCAGTCAGGGGTTATAATGTCAGTGAGTACAGCTGAGAGAGAGAGAGACATTGGTTTCAAAGTCAGTGTATCTGCCTCAGGTCCTAATGAAGCTCCGGCTGGAATAATAGGATTAGTGGTCTTCACTGCAGAACCAAAACACATCACACACCATCACACACCATCACACGCAGGAGAATAAACAGAACAGACAAAGAGAGGGAGGGAGGGAGGGAATGAAGGAGGGGAAGAAACAGAACAGACAAAGAGAGGGAGGTAGGGAACAGAACAGACAAAGAGAGGGAGGGAAGGAGGGAATGAAGGAGGGAAGAAACAGAACAGTAAATCCTATTTTATTGAAGTTTTACTGGCGCAGGGTTAAGCAACGAGCTACTGTGATTCTGACAAATAGACTACATGAATAACATCCTGACATCAGAAAAAGGTAACTTTCAGTAGATGCACTTAGTTATTGTCAACAACACAAACGAAAGTATAGATGTAGGATCTTCATTTGAGCCAGTTTGCAACAGCAGGAAAATAATCCTGCAGCAACAGGACATGTGAATTATTATCTGGATTATAATGAATGTTTTTAGAGGTTGATACATTTTTTTGAAAGGGGAAATCAAGTGTAAAACAGAGATCAGGGGGGCGATCAGTGGAAGAACATGGATTATTCAAGAGAGATCGATCATGTCGTTATTATCGGTGTGTCCTCAAATAGATTGTGATGTCACGTAACTCAGTTAGGATCTATTTTTGCATTGTTTACTTCAGTTTATTTTAGTAAATACTTTCTATAACACTTATTTTTCTTAAAACGGCATTGTTGGTTAAGGGCTCGTAAGTAAGCATTTCACTGTAAGGTATTCGGCGCATGTGAAAAATACAATTTGATTTAATAGTGAGTCAGCGTAATCAATATTGAATTAGCGATTGTCTTCATGATAGAGACTGCATATCGCTGTAACGGCTCTCGTCGAAAGGAGTGGACCAAAGCGCAGCGTGGAAAGTGTTCATGATTTTTATTATCAAAAAACACTCAAACAAAATAACAAAAGGCGAAAACGAAAGCGCACAGTTCTGTCAGGTAACAGACACTAAACAGAAAACAAGACCCCACAAAACCCAAAAGGAAAATGACAACTTATATATGATCCCCAATCAGAGACAACGATAAACAGCTGCCTCTGATTGGGAACCACACTCGGCCAAAAACAAAGAAATAGAAAACATAGACTTTTCACCCTGACCTAACCAAACATAGAGAATAATAAGGATCTCTAAGGTCAGGGCGTGACAATTGCACTGCTCTCAGGTAACACTGCAAGTCCTGCTGTCACACAACTCAGTTATGTATGTTCATAGAATCACTACTGAGTTAGTTAGATATCACAGGCATGGTCCAGACAAAAAGCTTTCCCTCTCTGTTTCCCTGTTTCTTCCCTAAATCTAGAATGTTCTTTTTCAGTCATGTCAACAGGATGTTTTCCAGGCGAACAGCAATGATGGGCTGTGATTGTGTGTGCGCGTGCGTCTGTGTGCATGCTTGCTTGCTTACGTGTGTGTGTGCGTGTTTATTCATGTGTGTGTGCATGCTTGCTTGCTTATGCGTGTGTGTGTGTGTGTGTGTGCTTATACGTGTGTGTTTGTGTGACTGTCAGCGGATGTTTGTGAGCAGTGAGATGACAGTATCAGTGAACAGCAGACACACAGAGGAAGGAAGCCCTGGTAATCAGTTTGCTATTGAGAGACTGATCTCTAATTGACAGACTAATTACAAGCTCCAGTCTGTGTTGTGTTGTTACGTTACACCTCACTACTGATTATGGCTGTATGGTTAAAGTGAAAATCAAAAACGGATCTTTTTGTATTTTATTTCATTGGTCCACTGTTGAGCAGCCACGTCATCATGATGATGCCTTTTATATTCAGTCCAGTATCTTGACAACTTGACTGGTGACATGCAAAACATTTTGGGACTGTATCAACAGTGGACTAATGAAAAAAATACCAAAATATCATTTTTGAGTGAATTTTCCCCTTAAATCATAGCCAAGCCCATCATTTACCTGTGCTGACCTTTACTGACTAACCCTAACTACATACACACACGCATGAACGAGAGAGAGAAGCAAGGAGAGAGTGAGTGACAGGGAGAAACGGAGAAAGGGAATACGAGAGAAAACGAGAGAAGAATACAAGAGAAAAACGTGGGACGCTGGAACCCATCCAATGTGCTCTGTGTGTTAAGCTCTGTCTAACTCAACAAACTCTGTGTGTTAAGCTCTGTCTAACTCTACAAGCTCTGTGTGTTAAGCTCTGTCTAACTCTACAAGCTCTGTGTGTTAAGCTCTGTCTAACTCTACAAGCTCTGTGTGTTAAGCTCTGTCTAACTCTACAAGCTCTGTTTGTTAAGCCCTGTCTAACTCTACAGGCTCTGTTTGTTAAGCCCTGTCTAACTCTACAGGCTCTGTGTGTTAAACCCTGTCTAACTCTACAGGCTCTGTTTGTTAAGCCCTGTCTAACTCTACAGGCTCTGTTTGTTAAGCCCTGTCTAACTCTACAGGCTCTGTTTGTTAAGCCCTGTCTAACTCTACAGGGTCTGTGTGTTAAACCCTGTGGAGCTATATGGCTAATCTAGCCTATCAACACACTGGGAGACAGAGCAGTGGGAGAAGAAGCACACAGTCAATCTAGCAAACCGGAAGTATTCCCAGAATTAGCTAAGATTCCCATTAAGTTCAAGTTAGGGTATTATCTAACATTAGGATAATAACATCCCAAAAACACTCAAAAACATTCAGAAAAAGTTTCAATTAAATTTCCTTGAAATGTTCTAACATTCACAAAAATGTTGTGCCCAACATCTGTAACAACCACCACAGAACGTTCCCCAAACGTTGTCATTAGGTTTCCAGGTAATGTAACAACATGTACCAGTAATGTATTTAGAACACACTGCTGCCAAAAATGTGAGAACAATGTTCTGGGAACGTTCTTGCAACATCAGGCAAATGTTTTCTACAAATCATCAACACAACTGGACAGTTTTTGTGTTTAGAGAAAAATTGCCGCAACCAAACGAATGTCCTGGAAACTTTCACAGAACAAATGTTGGTGCACACCCAGACCAACCATCTGCTCTGTATAATAATGATCTGAGGAGACAGAGGGAGGCTAGATCACATGATTTAGAGGAACGATGACTGACGTTAGAACATACTGTACGAATCACGTTTAAGTGACAAGGCGTTCGTTTTTTCTCATCATTACTTCCGTCATCATGAAACTGTCACCAAAGGATGCCGTGTTAATGATTGGCAATAGAATCATTGTTCTGATGATAAGCTGACGTTCCCTCAACGTATATATAGGTATGCTGTCTGGATGTTATTGCCTAAACGGTTACAGAAGATCATCAGCACCCCTAGGAAAAACTCACAGCAACGGGTGACTTTTTGGAGGATTTCTTGGTTGCTATAGCAACAGGGAGAGTGCATAACAAACTCCGGTGGGCTGACATTTGTTTGACTAAGTCCAGATTGATCTATCCTAGCAGAGCCCAGTAAATCCACATATTACACTGTAACTACTATGGGCCTAGATGGGGAGGCGTACATGAGAGACAGACAGAGAAACTCAGAAGAGTTTGTGTGTGTGTGTGCGTTAATATGAGTGTGTGCGTTAATGTGTGTGTGGTGTGTGTGTGTGTGTGCCTGTGTCTCTAAAACGTATGAAACTACGGTCGGGCACCCAGGGGCCCCCTCACAGAGTCAGTTAATGTGTGCTGTTTAAACCCTCTATACCTACTAACTGGAGCTGAGACTGACACAGATATATCACTGTAGGGGCCCCTGTGGCCCCCGGCCTATCAGTCGGAGGAGCCTTCTTCCTTTATTCACAGCTGACAGCAAACAGTTCTCAGCACCACTCAGCCATCCCACTGAAGGAGATGTGGCTCAGCACTGTGGTACCCAGGCTTTCAGCCATCCCGGTGAAGGAGATGTGGCTCAGCACTGTGGTACCCAGGCTTTCAGCCATCCCGGTGAAGGAGATGTGGCTCAGCACTGTGGTACTCAGGCCTTCAGCCATCCCAGTGAAGGAGATGTGGCTCAGCACTGTGGTACCCAGGCTTTCAGCCATCCCGGTGAAGGAGATGTGGCTCAGTACTGTGGTACTCAGGCCTTCAGCCATCCCGGTGAAGGAGATGTGGCGTCTTCTCTAAAAGGTCAGGCCTCGGAAAGTGCACAGGCGTAGGTTTTATCAGAGACGGACAGGCATATTAAAAAAGACAGACTGAGAGATGAAGAGAGAGAAGAAGGGACCAAAATAGATAAAGAGACAGACATACTGTACAGACAGACATGCATACATACAGATATGGGGGTAAAAACAGACAGACAGACATACTGTACAGACAGACATGCATACATACAGATATGGTGGTAAAAACAGACAGACAGACATACTGTACAGACAGACATGCATACATACAGATATGGTGGTAAAAACAGACAGACAGACATACTGTACAGACAGACATGCATACATACAGATATGGTGGTAAAAACAGACAGACAGACATACTGTACAGACAGACATGCATACATACAGATATGGTGGTAAAAACAGACAGACAGACATACTGTACAGACAGACATGCATACATACAGATATGGTGGTAAAAACAGACAGACAGACATACTGTACAGACAGACATGCATACATACAGATATGGTGGTAAAAACAGACAGACAGACATACTGTACAGACAGACATGCATACATACAGATATGGGGGTAAAAACAGACAGACAGACAGACAAAAACAGCCTGACAGCTCGAGAGACAAACAGATAAAACCAAAAAAACATTCACACCAACTCAAAGCTAATCTGCGTCATCTCCTCAATTTAGCCTCATAGCGCATTCTTACGACATCGCTATGGAACCTAGTGAACAATACCCAAGCAGATGCATCCATATATGGCAAGTGGAATCAGAGTCCCAGACTGGACTAATATGGATCTACTGGGCTTAGGACCCACTCAGACTGGACTAATATGGATCAACTGGGTTTACGACCCACTCAGACTGGACTAATGTGGATATACCGGGTTTAGGACCCACTCAGACTGGACTAATGTGAATATACCGGGTTTAGGACCCACTCAGACTGGACTAATGTGGATATACAGGGCTTAGGACCCACTCAGACTGGACTAATGTGGATATACCGGGTTTAGGACCCACTCAGACTGGACTAATGTGGATATACAGGGCTTAGGACCCACTCAGACTGGACTAATGTGGATATACCGGGCTTAGGACCCACTCAGACTGGAAGGAAGACAAAAGTATTGCAGCCTCCCAGATACCCGCCTGCACACTTTTCAAAGCCATGCCAGACGTGTATGTTTTAGAGCCATCTTAGTGGTTTTTCTCTCTCTGTTTTAAGGTCCAAAGCCTGTAAAATAACATTGTTTTGTTGAGTCACTCTGGCTCTGTGCTGGTGAGGGAGAGAGAGAGAGAGAGAGAGAGGGAGAGGTAGAAGGAGAGGGAGAGGGAGAGGGAGAGAGGGGGAGTGGGGGAACCAATACATGGCGTTGGGCCAAGGGAAGAACGGACCCGGACGGACCCCTGGCATGGGAGCCAGAAGCAGCAAAGGAGAGGGGAAGGGAGAGAGGTGTGTCTGAGTTGACCATAACAAATATGCCATGCCTTGTACACAAGTACCACAAGTTCTCTATTGTAGAGGAGAGGGTGAGAGAGTCCAGCGAGGGGTTCATCTGTCCAGTCACAAGGAGGTCTTAGAAGGAACTGAGGCAGAACCAGACCCCCAGACAGCTAGCCAACCAGCCTGCATTTCTCTCAATCCCACCCCAGAAAAAGTGTCTCATCTGGGGTTTAGTGGAGCAAAGCATTGCTCGTGGGGAGTCTTTCCACAGCACAGTATATCCACACTCCTAGCAGAGATCTGGCTGAATCACAAGTGGCTTCCTCTCCCAAAGAACACAACTCCAACTATCTGGGTGTATAATATAGGGTAGACAAGCTGGCAGTATACTGCCTGACTCAAATCCATTTTCCCTGTGCAAAACCAAGCTTGAGGATTCTGATTGCTATGAAAAAAAGTGAAGGAATGTATAAATTCCCACCACCCAGACGCGTGGGCTTACAACAGGTTGGAACAAGCAGCCTTCCAGCGTACTGTACGCCAAGAAAACATTTAGCTTTCAGCGCCATACAACGCAGTGCTAAGAGAGATTCAGCTCCATACAACGCAGTGCTAAGAGAGATTCAGCTCCATACAACACAGTGCTAAGAGAGATTCAGCTCCATACAACGCAGTGCTAAGAGAGATTCAGCTCCATACAACACAGTGTTAAGAGAGATTCAGCTCCATACAACACAGTGCTAAGAGAGATTCAGCTCCATACAACACAGTGTTAAGAGAGATTCAGCTCCATACAACACAGTGCTAAGAGAGATTCAGCTCCATACAACGCAGTGCTAAGAGAGATTCAGCTCCATACAACACAGTGCTAAGAGAGATTCAGCTCCATACAACACAGTGCTAAGAGAGATTCAGCTCCATACAACACAGTGCTAAGAGAGATTCAGCTCCATACAACACAGTGCTAAGAGAGATTCAGCTCCATACAACACAGTGCTAAGAGAGATTCAGCTCCATACAACACAGTGCTAAGAGAGATTCAGCTCCATACAACACAGTGCTAAGAGAGATTCAGCTCCATACAACACAGTGCTAAGAGAGATTCAGCTCCATACAACACAGTGCTAAGAGAGATTCAGCTCCATACAACACAGTGCTAAGAGAGATTCAGCTCCATACAACACAGTGCTAAGAGAGATTCAGCTCCGTACAACACAGTGCTAAGAGAGATTCAGCTCCGTACAACACAGTGCAAAGAGAGATTCTGCTCAATTCAACACAGTGCTAAGAGAGATTCAGCTCCGTACAACACAGTGCTGAGACTCAGCTCCATACAACACAGTGCTAAGAGAGATTCAGCTCCATACAACACAGTGCTAAGAGAGATTCAGCTCCATACAACACAGTGCTAAGAGAGATTCAGCTCCATACAACACAGTGCTAAGAGAGATTCAGCTCCATACAACACAGTGCTAAGAGAGATTCAGCTCCATACAACACAGTGCTAAGAGAGATTCAGCTCCATACAACACAGTGCTAAGAGAGATTCAGCTCCGTACATCACAGTGCTAAGAGAGATTCAGCTCCATACAACACAGTGTTAAGAGAGATTCAGCTCCGTACAACACAGTGCTAAGAGAGATTCAGCTCCATACAACACAGTGTTAAGAGAGATTCAGCTCCATACAACACAGTGCTAAGAGAGATTCAGCTCCATACAACACAGTGTTAAGAGAGATTCAGCTCCGTACATCACAGTGCTAAGAGAGATTCAGCTCCGTACATCACAGTGCTAAGAGAGATTCAGCTCCATACAACACAGTGCTAAGAGAGATTCAGCTCCATACAACACAGTGCTAAGAGAGATTCAGCTCCATACAACACAGTGCTAAGAGAGATTCAGCTCCGTACATCACAGTGCTAAGAGAGATTCAGCTCCATACAACACAGTGTTAAGAGAGATTCAGCTCCATACAACACAGTGCTAAGAGAGATTCAGCTCCGTACATCACAGTGCTAAGAGAGATTCAGCTCCGTACATCACAGTGCTAAGAGAGATTCAGCTCCGTACATCACAGTGCTAAGAGAGATTCAGCTCCGTACATCACAGTGCTAAGAGAGATTCAGCTCCATACAACACAGTGCTAAGAGACATTCAGCTCCATACAACACAGTGTTAAGAGAGATTCAGCTCCATACAACACAGTGTTAAGAGAGATTCAGCTCCATACAACACAGTGCTAAGAGAGATTCAGCTCCATACAACACAGTGTTAAGAGAGATTCAGCTCCATACAACACAGTGTTAAGAGAGATTCAGCTCCATACAACACAGTGCTAAGAGAGATTCAGCTCCATACAACACCGTGCTAAGAGAGATTCAGCTCCATACAACACAGTGTTAAGAGAGATTCAGCTCCATACAACACAGTGCTAAGAGAGATTCAGCTCCATACAACACAGTGTTAAGAGAGATTCAGCTCCATACAACACAGTGCTAAGAGAGATTCAGCTCCATACAACACAGTGCTAAGAGAGATTCAGCTCCATACAACACAGTGTTAAGAGAGATTCAGCTCCATACAACACAGTGTTAAGAGAGATTCAGCTCCATACAACACAGTGCTAAGAGAGATTCAGCTCCATACAACACAGTGTTAAGAGAGATTCAGCTCCGTACAACACAGTGCTAAGAGAGATTCAATTCCATACAACACAGTGCTAAGAGAGATTCAGCTCCATACAACACAGTGTTAAGAGAGATTCAGCTCCATACAACACAGTGTTAAGAGAGATTCAGCTCCGTACAACACAGTGCAAAGAGAGATTCAGATCCATACAACACAGTGTTAAGAGAGATTCAGCTCCATACAACACAGTGCTAAGAGAGATTCAGCTCCATACAACACAGTGTTAAGAGAGATTCAGCTCCGTACAACACAGTGCTAAGAGAGATTCAGCTCCATACAACACAGTGTTAAGAGAGATTCAGCTCCGTACAACACAGTGTTAAGAGAGATTCAGCTCCATACAACACAGTGCTAAGAGAGATTCAGCTCCGTACAACACAGTGCTAAGAGAGATTCAGCTCCATACAACACAGTGTTAAGAGAGATTCAGCTCCGTACAACACAGTGCTAAGAGAGATTCAGCTCCGTACATCACAGTGCTAAGAGAGATTCAGCTCCATACAACACAGTGTTAAGAGAGATTCAGCTCCATACAACACAGTGTTAAGAGAGATTCAGCTCCATACAACACAGTGTTAAGAGAGATTCAGCTCCGTACAACACAGTGTTAAGAGAGATTCAGCTCCATACAACACAGTGCTAAGAGAGATTCAGCTCCGTACAACACAGTGCAAAGAGACAGCATACTTGGCTGCTTCTATACTTCAGAATTATTAATAGCCACTAAATACCACACAGACAGAACAACTATGACGATGACAGATACTGTTAGACGTTGTAGTTAGGCACTGATCTAGGATCAGTATACATTCTCACAAACCCTAACCAGAAGCCTTAGGGAGAGAAACAGAAAACTGACCTCAGATCAGCATCTAGGGTTGCCTGACGACTCAACCTGAATTTAATTCCGCTGCTCTATCGATCGCTTCATACATTCAATCGGAAACTGCCATCCTAGAAGTTGTTTGTGTGACTTACAAATGAGGGGAGTTGTACAAAACAAATTCATATGCGATTGGATTGTCTCTAACAAATCAAAGTTGATAACGTCATCATGTAGGCCGGCTCAGGCCCAACCCATCGGTTTCTCAAACCAATCAGAACATTCAGAATGTATTTGCATTCTAGAAATCATCGGGGAGGGAGGCCAATCCAGGCTCATGGCGGAGAAGAAACAGAGCGATGTTGGACAGAGCGATGTGAAAGGGTATCCAGGCAACATCTAGGGGAAACGTCACACTACTTCTAAATGGTGAGTATGGGTGGAGATGTCGTCAGGGAGATAAATCTTCTCATTGGCTCCCATGAAAAATAATCTTGCCGATCGAACCGCATTTGGGATTCCTGAAGCCTTTGCACAAGAGAAACTGCAGTAGTAGTGGCAGTCTGCCTGGGCAAATGAATACTTCAGGTTCTAAGAGGCCAAATAAGGACGTCAAGCCGAACAGTACTTCAGATGGAGTTATAGAGCTAACCAGGCTTCTATTTGATTTGAATGGTAAACAAATATGTTGGGTATTGTGACGGAGAGTGCCTGTACAATCATGTTGGACATTTCGACACGACATTGAGCGTGTAATGTATTCCTCTGAATATCAGTGTATTACTGGCAGTTCTTTGGTGAAATAAGACCTTGCGGTTGCAGAGAGACGGAGGGAAAGTTAAACCATAGCAGTAACACAGTAGGAAAACATATGATGAATGACGACTAGCATGCTGCCAGGAGAATATCAAGCGGCTGTATTTCCAACATGACGACACTTCCCCAGCCAACTGTTTCCAGTTCTATAGACCTCCATCAACACTACTTGACCGTAGCCAAACACAAACCGCTTAAAGGCAAAGCTTTTCCATTTCCACGCCATAAAAACCCGTCTGCAACGCCAGACGTCATGGCGAGAAATTGATTGAGCTAACGACCTTCTCACTCGTTCCCGCTAGACGCTACTTTACCAGGCTACTTAGGAAAACAACCTCCCTTGGCTTTGGGGCTGCAAGAAGTGTACATCAATAGTATCTACAGACTGTACAGAGGTTTTCCTGGCTTTCTACTGTATAACCTAGCCTCACTACATACTGTATACACTAGCATCACTATATACTGTATACACTAGCCTCACTGTATACTGTATACCTTAGCCTCACTACATACTGTATACCCTAGCCTCACTATATATTGTATACACTAGCCTCACTATATACTGTATACCTTAGCCTCACTATATACTGTATACACTAGCTTCACTATATACTGTATACCCTAGCCTCACGATTTATTGTATACACTAGCCTCACAATATACTGTATACGCTAGCCTCACTATATACTGTATACCTTAGCCTCACTATATACTGTATACCCTAGCCTCACTATATATTGTATACACTAGCCTCACTATATACTGTATACCCTAGCCTCACTATATACTGCATACACTAGCCTCACTACATACTGTATACACAAGCCTAAACCCACTAAATACTGTATACCATAGCCTCACTATATACTGTATACACTAGCCTAAACCCACTATATACTGCATACCCTAGACCCACTATGTAATATATACCCTAGCCCCACTATATACTATATACACTAGCCTCACTATAAACTGTATACAATACCCTAGACCCACTATATACAGCATACCCCAGACCCACTATATACTGTATACCCTAGACTCACTATGTAATATATACCCTAGCCTCACAATATACTGTATACCCTAGACCCACTATGTACTGTATACCCTAGCCTAGACCCACTATGTAATGTATACCCTAGCCATGCCCACTATGTACTGTATACCATAGCCTAGACCCACTATCTACTGTATACCCTAGCCATGCCCACTATGTACTGTATACCCCAGCCTAGACCCACTATGTACTGTATACCCTAGCCATGCCCACTATGTACTGTATACCCTAGCCTAGACCCACTATGTACTGTATACCCTAGCCATGCCCTGTACGTACTGTATACCCTAGCCATGCCCACTATGTACTGTATACCCTAGCCATGCCCACTATGTACTGTATAGCCTAGCCATGCCCACTATGTACTGTATACCCTAGCCATGACCCACTATGTACTGTATACACTAGCCTAGACCCACTATGTACTGCATACCCTAGCCATGGCCACTATGTACTGTATACCCTAGCCATGCCCACTATGTACTGTATACCCTAGCCTAGACCCACTATATACTGTATACACTAGCCTAGACCCACTATGTACTGTATACACTAGCCATGCCCACTATGTACTGTATACACTAGCCTAGAACCACTATGTACTGTATACCCTAGCCATGCCCACTATGTACTGTATACCCTAGCCATGCCCACTATGTACTGTATAGCCTAGCCTAGACCCACTATGTACTGTATACCCTAGCCATGCCCACAATGTACTGTATAGCCTAGCCTAGACCCACTATGTACTGTATACCCTAGCCATGCCCACTATGTACTGCATACCCTAGCCATGCCCACTATGTACTGTATACCCTAGCCTTGACCCACTATGTACTGTATACCCTAGCCATGCCCAGTATGTACTGTATACCCTAGCCTAGACCCAGTATGTACTGTATACCCTAGCCATGCCCACTATGTACTGTATACCCTAGCCTAGACCCACTATCTACTGTATACCCTAGCCTAGCCTCACTATATACTGCATACACTAGCCTCACTACATACTGTATACACAAGCCTAAACCCACTAAATACTGTATACCCTAGCCTCACTATATACTGTAAACACTAGCCTAAACCCACTATCTACTGTATACCTTAGCCTAGCCTCACTATATACTGCATACACTAGCCTCACTACATACTGTATACACAAGCCTAAACCCACTAAATACTGTATACCCTAGCCTCACTATACACTGTAAACACTAGCCTAAACCCACTATATACTGCATACCCTAGACCCACTATGTAATATATACCCTAGCCCCACTATATACTATATACACTAGCCTCACTATAAACTGTATACAATACCCTAGACCCACTATATACAGCATACCCCAGACCCACTATATACTGTATACCCTAGACCCACTATGTAATATATACCCTAGCCTCACTATATACTGTATACCCTAGACCCACTATGTAATGTATACCTTAGCCATGCCCACTATGTACTGTATATCCTAGCCTAGACCCACTATCTACTGTATACCCTAGCCATGCCCACTATGTACTGTATACCCTAGCCTAGACCCACTATGTACTGTATACCCTAGCCATGCCCACTATGTACTGTATACCCTAGCCTAGACCCACTATGTACTGTATACCCTAGCCATGCCCTGTACGTACTGTATACCCTAGCCATGCCCACTATGTACTGTATACCCTAGCCATGCCCACTATGTACTGTATACCCTAGCCATGCCCACTATGTACTGTATACACTAGCCTAGACCCACTATGTACTGCATACCCTAGCCATGCCCACTATGTACTGTATACCCTAGCCTAGACCCACTATGTACTGTATACCCTAGCCATGCCCAGTATGTACTGTATACCCTAGCCTAGACCCACTATGTACTGTATACCCTAGCCTAGACCCACTATGTACTGTATACCCTAGCCATGCCCACTATGTACTGTATACCCTAGCCATGACCACTATGTACTGTATACCCTAGCCTAGACCCACTATGTACTATATACCCTAGCCTAGATCCACTATGTACTGTATACCCTAGCCTAGACCCACTATGTACTGTATACCTAGCCATGCCCACTACGTACTGTATACCCTAGCCTTGCCCACTATGTACTGTATACACTAGCCTAGACCCACTATGTACTGTATACACTAGCCTAGACCCAATATGTACTGTATACAATAGCCATGCCCACTATGTACTGTATACACTAGCATAGACCCACTATGTAATGTATACCCTCGCCATGACCACTATGTACTGTATACCCTAGCCATGACCACTATGTACTGAATACACTAGCCTAAACCCACTATGTACTGTATACCCTAGTCATGCCCACTATGTACTGTATACCCTAGCCATGCCCACTATGTACTGTATACCCTAGCCTAAACCCACTATGTACTGTATACCCTAGCCTAAACCCACTATGTACTGTATACCCTAGCCTAAACCCACTATGTACTGTATACCCTAGCCTAAACCCACTATGTACTGTATACCCTAGCCATGCCCACTATGTACTGTATACCCTAGCCATGCCCACTATGTACTGTATACCCTAGCCATGCCCACTATGTACTGTATACCCTAGCCATGCCCACTATGTACTGTATACCCTAGCCATGCCCACTATGTACTGTATACCCTAGCCATGCCCACTATGTACTGTATACCCTAGCCATGTACTATAAATCAGATGACATGAGACATGAGCATAATGTTGTACTGTACCTCTGAAAGAACTAACAGTGGAACATACTCTGGAGAGGTTCCAGGCAGGGTTGAGGTCACCAATTCAGTGAATTAACTTTATTCATTAATATATTAAGTCCATCCCCATGCCCTCTCAGGAGGTCAGTGGGGACACACCAGGGTTGGGGCTCTATGCCTCTCATGTCCGATCACACTCAGAAGCCCCCTCATCTGTCTCCATCCTAAGAAAACCCTTTAGAGAGCCAAACATCCACAAGGTAACAGGTACAGTAAGGTAGCAGTCATCATGATGTTACATCAACATCTGTTCAGCGTCTCAATGTTGTTTTGTGTTTTCAAATGTCTGGAACAAACCCTGAAATAACATAGAAAGAATGCTCCAGGGCCATACATACACACACCTCCAGTCCAGCTCATCCAGTTGTCAAACATAACATTAACACAACTTTAACACAACATTAAGACAACATTAACTCAACATTAAGACAACATTAACACAACTTGAACATAACAGTAGCACAACATTAACATAACATTAGCACAACATTAACACATCACAACATTAACACACATTAAAACAACATTAAACCAACTCAACATTAAGACAACATTAACACAACTTGAACATAACAGTAGCACAACATTAACACAACATTAACAAAACACAACATAAACACACATTATAACACCATTAAGCCAACACAACATTAACAGACATGAAAACAACATTAACACAACATCAACACAACATTAACATTAGTGTGGGAACACAAGATCCATTAAACCACGGTTAGCGGTGAGTGTGTGTGCTGCCTACGGCTAACCTCTCATACCTTCTATGGATCCAACATTCAACCAAAACCACAGCCATACCTTCATAACCACTGAATATCTTTCTCCAGAAGAAATAGATGAATATAATATGTGCAATTGTGGCTAGCGTTGGACGCAGGTTGAAAACCTCTGATGTGGAAGCCAATTGGAGTTTCATAACGAGGAGAGCTTCATAATGACCACACAGAGGCATCGCCTCTCCGCAGGACAGCTATTGGAGGTCTTAAGCATGCATGTTATCGTCATTACTGGCCTGCGTGGCTGAGTTGAACTGAGTTGGACAGAGCTAATAGGAGTAGGATTCTCTATGGATGGTCCATGGCCAGGTATCACTCAGAGTTCATGTTGAATCAGAACTGACAGCGGGATGTTTTCACTCAGAGTACCACTAATGGTTCTGTTGACTAGAGAACAAAAGCACAGAGGGGCCGGGTTGCCAAGCCAATGTCAACGACACACAGAGACACACACATACTGTCTCCAAGCCAGTGTGAGCTAAACACATGTAGACAGACACACTAAAACCTGACTGTAGCTACACTTTACAACACATACTATTAATGAAGCCAACTTAGCTGCACTTTGAGTAAGGGAGTATTTTCACAGTTCTCTCACAGTCAGCTGCATTCAATGTCACATATGTGTTAGAATATTAAACAAACGTCACATGAAAATGTCTGGTTTCATCTCTAAAGCATCTACTTCAACAAATACACATTCACAACCTCTGTTGACTCACCATGGGCCAGAAGCTGTTCATAACACATCGTTCCTCTAGTCTAGTCTGTCTCCTGAGGGTTTGGTGAAGTTTGGCTGCTCCGAGTCGTCCAATAAGGAGGCGTTACAGAGTTTGGCACGAGGGAATCCAGTTTAAAGGTAAAGAGATGGATTTGGATGAAGAGAGGAGAAACTGTTTTGCAAAGGAATGGATCTATCTGGAAAGACGTCAGTCCACAGCCATTATTCGCTCACAGCATCTTAATGTTGGAGGACGAGATGGTGGGAAGCATTGATTTAAGGCTGTTCTGGCAGGGTAAGAGGTTTTCTGGGAGTGCTGAGGAAAGCGGTGGGGAATTTTCTGCTCTGGACTAATGGTGACCAATGAAAATGAAAATGCCTGAGGTGCAATTCTGAATTGGAAGGGCTTTCGCAGTGTCAATTGGTAAGTGTTTCGGTCTAAGTGTTCGGAGGAGAAAATGACATTTAGCAGCTTGTCTATGGTAATGAAGAATTTGCACAAAACGGGTTTTATGAAACTGCCACCTATTTCTTTCTCTCAGATTGATCGAATTTAAGTTGAACTGACACAAAAAAAAATGTTTTTATTGCTGTTTCATGCTTCACAATCACATAACACCCTGGACAGGTAAACGTTAGGAAATGTCTTTCCATCAACCAAAATGTGTTAGAGCTCAACCATAACAAACAGGATTCTTCTGTCTTGTTTTGACTGCTAGAACAGAGAGAAGATTTAGTGGCCTGCGACACTTTGACCTCCCGCTTATAACTGCCCCCCCGTGTTAGCCCAGGGTTAAAGGGGAATGACGGTGGTCATCAGTCAATTCCTCAAAGGGAGGAGGGAGGGCAGGGAGAGAGGGAGGAAGACAGGGGAAAATGGAGGTTCTGTAGAGATGGAGACGAAAAGGAGTATACGAGGAGGCAGAGAAAAAGAGAGTAAAATCACTGAAGGTAGAGGCTGACTTCTAGTTCTGTATCTGTCTGGCACATACATGACACACACACAAACACACAGATCCCTCCCTCTCACTCACACACTCACACACACCTCTTGGGTTGACCTATCGTTACACTGTAGCTTCAGCGGTGGATCTGTCCGTCCTGTCAGCCACTGGTTATAGTAAAGGTGAAACACAACCACAGCCACCACTCTCCCTCCGCCAGCTCAACTCTCCTCTAGACCAGTCACAAAACACCACCACTCTCCCTCCGCCAGCTCAACTCTCCTCTAGACCAGTCACAAAACACCTCCACTCTCCCTCCGCCACCTCAACTCTCCTCTAGACCAGTCACAAAACACCACCTCTCTCCCTGCGCCAGCCACCGCTCTCCCTCCGCCAGCCACCACTCTCCCTCCGCCAGCTCAACTCTCCTCCAGACCAGTCACAAAACACCACCGCTCTCCCTCCACCAGCTCAACTCTCCTCCAGACCAGTCACAAAACACCCCCGCTCTCCCCCCGCCAGCTCAACTCTCCTCCAGACCAGTCACAAAACACCACCGCTCTCCCTCCGCCAGCTCAACTCTCCTCCAGACCAGTCACAAAACACCTCTGCTCTCCCTCCGCCAGCTCAACTCTCCTCCAGACCAGTCACAAAACACCTCCGCTCTCCCTCCGCCAGCTCAACTCTCCTCTAGACCAGTCACAAAACACCTACGCTCTCCCTCCGCCAGCCACCGTTCTCCCTCTGCCAGCTCAACACTCCTCCAGACCAGTCACAAAACACCTACGCTCTCCCTCCGCCAGCCACCGCTCTCCCTCTGCCAGCTCAACTCTCCAGACCAGTCACAAAACACCACCGCTCTCCCTCCTCCAGCTCAACTCTCCTCCAGACCAGTCACAAAACACCTCCGCTCTCCCTCCGCCAGCTCAACTCTCCTCCAGACCAGTCACAACCACCACTCTCCCTCCGCCAGCTCAACTCTCCTCCAGACCAGTCACAAAGCACCTACGCTCTCCCTCCGCCAGCTCAACTCTCCTCTAGACCAGTCACAAAACACCTCCACTCTCCCTCCGCCAGCTCAACTCTCCTCTAGACCAGTCACAAAACACCTCCACTCTCCCTCCGCCAGCTCAACTCTCCTCCAGACCAGTCACAAAACACCTCCACTCTCCCTCCGCCAGCTCAACTCTCCTCTAGACCAGTCACAAAACACCTACGCTCTCCCTCCGCCAGCTCAACTCTCCTCTAGACCAGTCACAAAACACCTCCACTCTCCCTCCGCCAGCTCAACTCTCCTCTAGACCAGTCTCAAAACACCTCCTCTCTCCCTCCGCCAGCACAACTCTCCTCCAGACCAGTCACAACCACCGCTCTCCCTCCGCCAGCTCAACTCTCCTCCAGACCAGTCACAAAACACCACCGCTCTCCCTCCACCAGCTCAACTCTCCTCCAGACCAGTCACAAAACACCCCCGCTCTCCCCCCGCCAGCTCAACTCTCCTCCAGACCAGTCACAAAACACCACCGCTCTCCCTCCGCCAGCTCAACTCTCCTCCAGACCAGTCACAAAACACCTCTGCTCTCCCTCCGCCAGCTCAACTCTCCTCCAGACCAGTCACAAAACACCTCCGCTCTCCCTCCGCCAGCTCAACTCTCCTCTAGACCAGTCACAAAACACCTACGCTCTCCCTCCGCCAGCCACCGTTCTCCCTCTGCCAGCTCAACACTCCTCCAGACCAGTCACAAAACACCTACGCTCTCCCTCCGCCAGCCACCGCTCTCCCTCTGCCAGCTCAACTCTCCAGACCAGTCACAAAACACCACCGCTCTCCCTCCTCCAGCTCAACTCTCCTCCAGACCAGTCACAAAACACCTCCGCTCTCCCTCCGCCAGCTCAACTCTCCTCCAGACCAGTCACAACCACCACTCTCCCTCCGCCAGCTCAACTCTCCTCCAGACCAGTCACAAAACACCTCCGCTCTCCCTCCGCCAGCTCAACTCTCCTCTAGACCAGTCACAAAACACCTACGCTCTCCCTCCGCCAGCCACCGTTCTCCCTCTGCCAGCTCAACACTCCTCCAGACCAGTCACAAAACACCTACGCTCTCCCTCCGCCAGCCACCGCTCTCCCTCTGCCAGCTCAACTCTCCAGACCAGTCACAAAACACCACCGCTCTCCCTCCTCCAGCTCAACTCTCCTCCAGACCAGTCACAAAACACCTCCGCTCTCCCTCCGCCAGCTCAACTCTCCTCCAGACCAGTCACAACCACCACTCTCCCTCCGCCAGCTCAACTCTCCTCCAGACCAGTCACAAAGCACCTACGCTCTCCCTCCGCCAGCTCAACTCTCCTCTAGACCAGTCACAAAACACCTCCACTCTCCCTCCGCCAGCTTAACTCTCCTCTAGACCAGTCACAAAACACCTCCACTCTCCCTCCGCCAGCTCAACTCTCCTCCAGACCAGTCACAAAACACCTCCACTCTCCCTCCGCCAGCTCAACTCTCCTCTAGACCAGTCACAAAACACCTACGCTCTCCCTCCGCCAGCTCAACTCTCCTCTAGACCAGTCACAAAACACCTCCACTCTCCCTCCGCCAGCTCAACTCTCCTCTAGACCAGTCTCAAAACACCTCCACTCTCCCTCCGCCAGCACAACTCTCCTCCAGACCAGTCACAACCACCGCTCTCCCTCCGCCAGCTCAACTCTCCTCCAGACCAGTCACAAAACACCACCGCTCTCCCTCCACCAGCTCAACTCTCCTCCAGACCAGTCACAAAACACCCCCGCTCTCCCCCCGCCAGCTCAACTCTCCTCCAGACCAGTCACAAAACACCACCGCTCTCCCTCCGCCAGCTCAACTCTCCTCCAGACCAGTCACAAAACACCTCTGCTCTCCCTCCGCCAGCTCAACTCTCCTCCAGACCAGTCACAAAACACCTCCGCTCTCCCTCCGCCAGCTCAACTCTCCTCTAGACCAGTCACAAAACACCTACGCTCTCCCTCCGCCAGCCACCGTTCTCCCTCTGCCAGCTCAACACTCCTCCAGACCAGTCACAAAACACCTACGCTCTCCCTCCGCCAGCCACCGCTCTCCCTCTGCCAGCTCAACTCTCCAGACCAGTCACAAAACACCACCGCTCTCCCTCCTCCAGCTCAACTCTCCTCCAGACCAGTCACAAAACACCTCCGCTCTCCCTCCGCCAGCTCAACTCTCCTCCAGACCAGTCACAACCACCACTCTCCCTCCGCCAGCTCAACTCTCCTCCAGACCAGTCACAAAGCACCTACGCTCTCCCTCCGCCAGCTCAACTCTCCTCTAGACCAGTCACAAAACACCTCCACTCTCCCTCCGTCAGCTCAACTCTCCTCTAGACCAGTCACAAAACACCTCCACTCTCCCTCCGCCAGCTCAACTCTCCTCCAGACCAGTCACAAAACACCTCCACTCTCCCTCCGCCAGCTCAACTCTCCTCTAGACCAGTCACAAAACACCTACGCTCTCCCTCCGCCAGCTCAACTCTCCTCTAGACCAGTCACAAAACACCTCCACTCTCCCTCCGCCAGCTCAACTCTCCTCGAGACCAGTCTCAAAACACCTCCACTCTCCCTCCGCCAGCACAACTCTCCTCCAGACCAGTCACAACCACCGCTCTCCCTCCGCCAGCTCAACTCTCCTCCAGACCAGTCACAAAACACCTCCACTCTCCCTCCGCCCGCTCAACTCTCCTCCAGACCAGTCACAAAACACTTCTGCTCTCCCTCCGCCAGCTCAACTCTCCTCCAGACCAGTCACAAAACACCTCCACTCTCCCTCAGCCAGCTTAACTCTCCTCCAGACCAGTCGCAAAACACCTCCACTCTCCCTCCGCCAGCTCAACTCTCCTCTAGACCAGTCACAAAACACCTCCACTCTCCCTCCGCCAGCTCAACTCTCCTCCAGACCAGTCACAACCACCGCTCTCCCTCCGCCAGCTCAACTTTCCTCCAGACCAGTCACAAAACACCTCCGCTCTCCCTCCGCCCGCTCAACTCTCCTCCAGACCAGTCACAAAACACTTCTGCTCTCCCTCCGCCAGCTCAACTCTCCTCCAGACCAGTCACAAAACACCTCCGCTCTCCCTCCGCCAGCTCAACTCTCCTCTAGACCAGTCACAAAACACCTACGCTCTCCCTCCGCCAGCTCAACTCTCCTCAAGACCAGTCACAAAACACCTCCGCTCTCGCCCCGCCAGCTCAACTCTCCTCTAGACCAGTCACAAAACACCTACACTCTCCCTCCGCCAGCTCAACTCTCCTCTAGACCAGTCACAAAACACCTCCGCTCTCCCTCCGCCAGCTCAACTCTCCTCCAGACCAGTCACAAAACACCTCCGCTCTCCCTCCGCCAGCTCAACTCTCCTCTAGACCAGTCACAAAACACCTACGCTCTCCCTCCGCCAGCTCAACTCTCCTCTAGACCAGTCACAAAATACCTCCGCTTGGGACATGAAAGCAGAGCGAGACTCAAAGGAACTCAAGCCAGCTCCCCAGAGAGCCACTTTCCCAGGACTACAGTGTGGCTGGCGCGCTAACTACTTCTTATGTACTGAAGGACAGTAGCCTACCATATCAGCCGACACACTCATAGTTTGGTTACATGATATGCATTGATTTACGTCTGAAATGGCAATAGATTTTTTCATAGTTTTTTTCAAGTACCTCTTATTAGAAATCTACATGCAATATAATTACAACAAAGGACATTGATTGTAAGTAGTTACAATGTAAAACATCTTCCAGCTCCTCCATCATGTCTTTTGGCAGATGAAGACAAATATAACTTGTGTTTATTGGTTTTGACACCTAAGACTATCTCAGAATGAGCTTTCTACCCAACAAGCCAAAACAGAACACAGTATCAATCAATCCATAACATTAGAGTACACAGTACAGCCAGCTCTCTTACCTGTTCAACGATGGAATTCTCTCACGTTCTCTCTCCTTCCCTCTCCTCTTCCCTCTTTCTCCTTCTCCCTCGTTTTCTCTCTCCCCTCTCTACTGTCTCTCTCCCTCCAGATACCAAATAGAGACACTCTCCCACTGTCTGCCCCCCCTCCACTCAAAACAACAGGAGTAATCCCAAACGCGTGCCAGACCAGCTAGCCAGTGAATCTGTGCGTGTGTGCACAAGCACGAGCGTGTGTGTTCGCACACACCTCTCAACTTCTCCAGGGTCCACACTTAATGCCGCTGGCTTCTGTTCAATCCGTCTGTGGCCAACAAAGTTGAAAACACACTATATAAGGCCAAGGCTCCAGGCTTCTTCTGACTGCAGTACCCTAAACTAGAGAGAGCTCTGGATGCAGACTGGGACTAGAACCCACTGTTGTGTTCTGTTCTTCCCTCATGCCTGCAGCTTGACCTTTACATAATCTATGTTATCTCCCTCTGGCTTTCTCTCTTTCTCTCTCTCTCTCTCTCTCTCTTCCTTTTTCTTCCCCCCTTTGGTTCTTCCTCTGTTGATGTACACGCATGCCTATGATGGAAAGAGGTGCTGTGTGTATGAAAAGCAGAACTTCCTTAACAGGATGGGGGGGGCTTGGAATGTGATTGACAGAACACTCTAAATCCCTCCTTCTTTCCTCATGTCGGAATCTGTTTCTGTCTCTCTTTCTCTCGCTCTGTTTTTCTCTCTATTTCTCTTTTTCTCTTTCTGTCTCTCCACCTCCCTCTCTATTTCTACCTCTCTCTCTCTCTGTCTTTTCTCACTCTCTCGCTCTACCCTCTATCTCTCTTTCTATCTTTCTATCTATCATCACATTCTCAGCGTACAGGTTAAACATGAGTTGGCAGGCTCAGAGCCAGTTCCACCCATGACTAGAGGTTGATCGATTAATCGGAATGGCCGATTAATTAGGGCCGATTTCAAGTTTCCATAACAATCGGAAATCGGAATATTGGGGCGCCGATTTAGCTCATTTTTAATTATTATTATTATTTATTTTTTATACCTTTATTTAACTAGGCAAGTCAGTTAAGAACACATTCTTATTTTCAATGACGGCCTAGGAACGGTGGGTTAACTGCCTACAGGGGCAGAACGACAAATTTTCATCTTGTCAGCTCGGGGGATACAATCTTGCAACCTTACAGTTACATAGTCCAACGCTCTAACCACCTGCCTCTCATTGCACTCCACAAGGAGCCTGCCTGTTACGCGAATGCAGTAGAAGCCAAGGTAAGTTGCTAGCTAGCATTAAATTTATCTTATAAAAAACAATCAATCATAATCACTATTTATAACTACACATGGTTGATGATATTACTCATTTATCTAGAGTGTCCTGTGTTGCATATAATCGATGCAACGCTGGGGGATTATTTAACAAAAGCGCATTTGTCGAAAAAAGCACACTGGTTGGACAACTGTACCTAACCATAAACACCAATGCCTTTCTTAAAATCAATACACAGAAGTATATATTTTTAAACCTGCATATTTAGCTAAAAGAAATCCAGGTTAGCAGGCAATATTAACCAGGTGAAATTGTGTCACTTCTCTTGCGTTCATTGCACGCAGAGTCAGGGTATATGCAACAGTTTGGGCAGCCTGGCTCATTGCGAACTAATTTGCCAGAATTTTACGTAATTATGACATAACATTGAAGGTTGTGCAATGTAACAAGAATATTTAGACTTAGGGATGCCACCCGAACGGTTCCGTATTTAACTGAAATAATAAAAGTTTTGTTTTCGAAATGATAGTTTCCGGATTCGACCATATTAATGACCAAAGGCTCGTATTTCTGTGTGTTATGTTATAATTAAGTCTATGATTTGATAGAGCAGTCTGACTGAGCGGTGGTAGGCAGCAGCAGGCCGTAAGCATTCATTCAAACAGCACTTTCGCGTGTTTTGCCAGCAGCTCTTCACAAGCACATCACTGTTTTTGACTTCAAGCCTATCAGCCTAATGGCTGGTGTAACTGATGTGAAATGGCTAGCTAAGTTAGCACTAATAGCGTTTCAAACGTCACTCGCTCTGAGACTTGGAGTAGTTGTTCCCCTTGCTCTGCAAGGGCCGCGGCTTTTGTGGAGCGATGGGTAAAGATGCTTCGAGTGTGGCTGTTGTCGATGTGTTCCTGGTTCGAGCCCAGGTACGGGCGAGGAGAGGGACGGAAGCTATACTGTTACACTGGCAATACTATAGTGTCTATAAGAACATCCAATAGTCAAAGGTATAGAGAAATAGTCCTATAAATACTATATTAACTACAACCTAAAACCTCTTACCTTGGAATATTGAAGTCTCATGTTAAAAGGAACCACCAGTTTTCATATGTTCTCATGTTCTGAGCAAGGAACTTAAACGTTAGCTTTTTTACATGGCACATATTTTACATGGCACACATTTTTACATGGCACATATCTTCTCCAACACTTTGTTTTTGCATTATTTAAACCAAATTGAACATGTTTCATTATTTATTTGAGGCTAAATAGATTTTTATTGATGATTTTATTTGTATTGGTTTTTATTGATTTTTCTATTAAGTTAAAAGTGTTAATTCAGTATTGTTGTAATTGTCATTATTACAAAAACATATTTTTTTAATTGGCCGATTAATCGGTGTCGGCCTTTTTTGGTCCTCCAATAATCGGTATCGGTATCTGCGTCGAAAAATCATAATCGGTCGACCTCTACCCATGACCATGCTCTTGCTGGTTCTACAACACACAGTCAGTCCCAGGTGCAGTGTGTGTGTGTGTACATTCCTCTACATCTACACAGCACACTATAGATCTGAGAGAATTTATTTTTCTATTTCAGGTTGGAAATCAACGCTGTTGGTTTACAGGCAGGTAGATAACAGAATGTAATGTAAAACACTGGGTGGCTGGTTGAATGTTTGAATAGAAAGAAGAGCGGGTTTTGTGTTATCCAAACATTCATGTGTTGTAAGCCACCTTTTCCAATGCTTTTTCAGTTTGTCTTGAGATAAAGCCAGATCAATACAACCAATGTTTCTAGCCAGGATCCAGGCTTAAGACGTATCTCAGCAGGAACAAACCACAAACCATAAATAGGAAATGATTTAGGATACTTGAGATGGTTTTCGTGTGCTTGCTGGTGCTTGATCTCCTGTGGGGTAGATTTAGATTTCATGCACTCTGGGTGAACTTGGTGCTTTACCTCCAGACAAGCTGGGAGGGTAGATTATACCATCAGTCATCGGCCCTTTACCCGGCTATTAGCTCTGCCATACAGTCTGTCTGCTAGTCCAATCTATCTCCTGTATATCTCTGTCATACAGTCTGTCTGCTAGTCCAATCTATCTCCTGTATATCTCTGTCATACCGTCTGTCTGCTAGTCCAATCTATCTCCTGTATATCTCTGTCATACCGTCTGTCTGCTATTCCAATCTATCTCCTGTATATCTCTGTCATACAGTCTGTCTGCTAGTCCAAACTATCTCCTGTATATCTCTGTCATACAGTCTGTCTGCTAGTCCAATCTATCTCCTGTATATCTCTGTCATACAGTCTGTCTGCTAGTCCAATCTATCTCCTGAATATCTCTGTCATACCGTCTGTCTGCTATTCCAATCTATCTCCTGTATATCTCTGCCATACAGTCTGTCTGCTAGTCCAATCTATCTCCTGTATATCTCTGTCATACAGTCTGTCTGCTAGTCCAATCTATCTCCTGTATATTTCTGCAATACCATCTGTCTGCTAGTCCAATCTATCTCCTGTATATCTCTGCCATACAGTCTGTCTGCTAGTCCAATCTATCTCCTGTATATCTCTGTCATACAGTCTGTCTGCTAGTCCAATCTATCTCCTGTATATCTCTGT
This sequence comes from Oncorhynchus clarkii lewisi, assembly GCF_045791955.1. Lineage (NCBI taxonomy): Eukaryota > Metazoa > Chordata > Actinopteri > Salmoniformes > Salmonidae > Oncorhynchus > Oncorhynchus clarkii. The sequence continues at coordinate 13,702,180 of NC_092164.1, read as the reverse complement.
CATACCGTCTGTCTGCTAGTCCAATCTATCTCCTGTATATCTCTGTCATACAGTCTGTCTGCTAGTCCAATCTATCTCCTGTATATCTCTGTCATACAGTCTGTCTGCTAGACCAAACTATCTCCTGTATATCTCTGCCATACAGTCTGCTAGTCCAATCTATCTCCTGTATATCTCTGCCATACAGTCTGTCTGCTAGTCCAATCTATCTCCTGTATATCTCTGTCATACAGTCTGTCTGCTAGTCCAATCTATCTCCTGTATATCTCTGTCATACCGTCTGTCTGCTAGTCCAATCTATCTCCTGTATATCTCTATCATACAGTCTGTCTGCTAGTCCAATCTATCTCCTGTATATCTCTGTCATACAGTCTGTCTGCTAGACCAAACTATCTCCTGTATATCTCTGCCATACAGTCTGCTAGTCCAATCTATCTCCTGTATATCTCTGCCATACAGTCTGCTAGTCCAATCTATCTCCTGTATATCTCTGCCATACAGTCTGTCTGCTAGTCCAATCTATCTCCTGTATATCTCTGTCATACAGTCTGTCTGCTAGTCCAATCTATCTCCTGTATATTTCTGCAATACCATCTGTCTGCTAGTCCAATCTATCTCCTGTATATCTCTGCCATACAGTCTGTCTGCTAGTCCAATCTATCTCCTGTATATCTCTGTCATACAGTCTGTCTGCTAGTCCAATCTATCTCCTGTATATCTCTGTCATACCGTCTGTCTGCTAGTCCAATCTATCTCCTGTATATCTCTGTCATACAGTCTGTCTGCTAGTCCAATCTATCTCCTGTATATCTCTGTCATACAGTCTGTCTGCTAGACCAAACTATCTCCTGTATATCTCTGCCATACAGTCTGCTAGTCCAATCTATCTCCTGTATATCTCTGCCATACAGTCTGTCTGCTAGTCCAATCTATCTCCTGTATATCTCTGTCATACAGTCTGTCTGCTAGTCCAATCTATCTCCTGTATATCTCTGTCATACCGTCTGTCTGCTAGTCCAATCTATCTCCTGTATATCTCTATCATACAGTCTGTCTGCTAGTCCAATCTATCTCCTGTATATCTCTGTCATACAGTCTGTCTGCTAGACCAAACTATCTCCTGTATATCTCTGCCATACAGTCTGCTAGTCCAATCTATCTCCTGTATATCTCTGCCATACAGTCTGTCTGCTAGTCCAATCTATCTCCTGTATATCTCTGTCATACAGTCTGTCTGCTAGTCCAATCTATCTCCTGTATATCTCTGTCATACAGTCTGTCTGCTAGTCCAATCTATCTCCTGTATATCTCTGTCATACCATCTGTCTGCTAGTCCAATCTATCTCCTGTATATCTCTGTCATACAGTCTATCTGCTAGTCCAATCTATCTCCTGTATATCTCTGTCATACCGTCTATCTGCTAGTCCAATCTATCTCCTGTATATCTCTGTCATACCGTCTGTCTGCTAGTCCAATCTATCTCCTGTATATCTCTGTCATACCGGCTGTCTGCTAGTCCAATCTATCTCCTGTATCTTTCTCTCTTGCTTTCTTTCTCTCTCACTCTATCTCACTCCCCTCTTTCCTTCTCTCTCTACCATCTGTCTGCTAATGCAATCTATCTCCTGTATATCTATGCCAGTGAAGGCTGTTGCCATGGTGACACTGTGATGGCCCTTTGAAGTGGAGTGTTTGTGCCTGGGAAACAGAGTGGCTTCTGTAGAGGCATGGAGTGTGTCCTCATCTCTCCTCTCTCTCTCTCTGTCTCGCTTTTTTTGCTATCTATCTTTCTCTCTCACTTTCTTTCTCACTCTCTCTCTCTCCCCTCTTTTCCTGTCTCTCGCTTTCTTGCTCACTCTCACTATCTCCCTTCCATCTCTCTTTCTCTCCACCGCTATCTCTCATTCTACCTGACAACCCACCGCTTCACTCTCCTTCCCTCTCCAGTCAGTTTTAAAGGCCTTGGTCAAAAATGTCCATTAATGGGCCTCCCGGGTGGCGCAGTGGTTAAGGGCGCTGTACTGCAGCACCAGCTGTGGCATCAGAGACTCTGGGTCCGCGCCCAGGCCCTGTCGTAACCGGCCACGACTGGGAGGTCCGTGGGGCGACGCACAATTGGCCTAGCGTCGTCCGGGTTAGGGAGGGCTTGGCCGGTAGGGATGTCCTTGTCGGGCGCAGTGCGCGCTAACCAAGGTTGCCAGGTGCACAGTGTTTTCTTCCGACACATTGGTGCAGCTGGCTTCCGGGTTGGATGCACACTGTGTTAAGAAGCAGTGCGGCTTGGTTGGGTTGTGTATCGGAGGACGCATGATTTTCAACCTCCGTCTCTCCCGAGCCTGTGTAGCGATGAGACAAGATAGTAGCTACTAAAAAACAATTGGATACCACAAAATTGGGGAAAAAATAAAATAAATTAAATAAAAAATACAAATGTCCATTAATTACAATTCACATAATAATTCACATGTATTCTTTTCCTTGCAGGCTCAAATTAAGATCCTTCATGTGTATATTGTCAGACATTCTCAGACACAAACCGACAGAACAAAACAAGCCATTGACAAAGTCATTAAAGATTCCCTACATTTCATGACTGCCCATTGAAGTGTTGTTTCTCTAAATTCTGCCTCTAATAAATCCATTTCTCCCTCCTCGATAGCCAATTATCTGCTCCGAGCTCATCTTAATGTTATGGTTAGGCAAGCAGCAGATCAGTAATCCCGAGATGGATTTGTGGCCAACTAAAGATGAAACGCTACCGCCTGACTCATCTTGTGGGGATTATTTCCAACTGCTGTTTTCTTGGAGTGATAGAAGAACCTGTTTCTAAAAGGAGAGGCAGCGAGCGTGTGTGACTTTACAGTGGAATCTAATTCTAGATGCAGCAGAGTTGGTGTTTTGGTCTGGATAGAATCGTTCAGGCAATGTTCTGCAAAACTGAGAAGTCAACAAGTTATGCAGGTTTCAAGTGAACAGAAGGCAATCAGCAGTGTCCTAAACTTGTTATGAATCAAGTGCCATGTTGAGTATTTGTAGTGTTTTTGCCACTGTTTTTTTAACATCTCTGTATTTTAGTTGCTGTCAGAATGGATCCCTAGAGTGGCACTCGGAGAAACTAGAATCCCTTCGAGGGTTCTTAGAACTCATAACAATAGTGGAGTCGACTTCACAATTCCAAAACATCACCCTGCTCCATCTCTCACACTAACACAATGTGAAGGCCCAGTAACAGTCACAGTCACACACCCGGCCCGGGTCGGTCGGTTAGGTGGTCCACCCATGGACCACGGCCACAAGTCATTTCCTCCACGTCTCGTTATAAACCCCTGGACTGCATCCAACAACTGTCAGCATTGACGACTAGAGGAAGTTTACAGACCTGATTACTGGAACACTGGGTTCTTTTCAGGCAGCAATGGTCTGCCAGTGTCTGATACGTAAACAGCTAGCGGTAACCGGTAATGAGCGCTAGCCTGTATACTGTGTCACTACTGTGTAGCCTGTGTAGTGGAAAGCAACAGCTCCATTTTCACAACATTTCCCAAGCTAAAAATAACTGGAAAACACAGGATGTGTGTGTCAATGAGATCAACTGTTTTACTACGATAATATCTCAAAGCATATCATCAAGACTGAGCACAAAAACAGCATGTTTTGAGAGTAAGACTGTGGAGTGCGTTTGGGGTGAGTGGAGACGACAGCTTCAGGGTCTGGTTGGAAAGCGAGCCAGAGACATGGCCAAAACCTACCCCCCCTCTTTCTCTTTTCTCTCTTCTCTCCCTCCTCCCCCTTTCCCTCCCTTAACCCTCAACGCCAAACCAATTCTGGCGACTCCAACCCAAGATCCCACAGCACGACAGCAGCATTCCAGAAAGCTTTTCTGTGACAGGACAGTAATAGAGTAGTGAGGGAACGGCAGAGGGAATGGGGTTCAGAAGCAGCAGCAGCAGAGACAGCTGGAAATTCATTCTGAGACGTGGGAAACCCACTAGGTTTCAGTATAGCTGAGGGCACACTGTCTATCACTCTGTCCATCACACTGTCCATCACACTGTCCATCACTCTGTCCATCACACTGTCCATCACACTGTTCATCACTCTGTCCATCACTCTGTCCATCACACTGTCCATCACATTGACCATCACACTGTCCATCACTCTGTCCATCACACTGACCATCACACTGTCCATCACTCTGTCCATCACACTGTCCATCACACTGTCCATCACTCTGTCCATCACACTGTCCATCACACTGTCCATCACTCTGTCCATCACACTGTCCATCACACTGACCATCACACTGTCCATCACTCTGTCCATCACACTGTCCATCACACTGTCCATCACTCTGTCCATCACACTGTTCATCACACTGTTCATCACACTGTCCATCACACTGTCCATCACTCTGTCCATCACACTGTTCATCACACTGTTCATCACACTGTTCATCACACTGTCCATCACACTGTTCATCACACTGTCCATCACTCTGTCCATCACACTGTCCATCACACTGTTCATCACACTGTCCATCACACTGTCCATCACACTGTCCATCAAACCTATTGTTGACTGGTCATGACTCATACAACCACAATACTATCCATACTAGGATACTACGTAACATGCATGGCCAATACACTACTTCCTGTTACGTTAGTGTAGAGGTTTGGCTAGTGTTTTAGTAGCTCAGGGATAGGTTTGTAGGACATACAGTCCAGCTGTGTTTGGGTGGACATAACATGATAGGTCACGCCGTACAGAAGACACATAGTTGGCACTTTCCCCTCTCTCTGCTTTGGAGCAGAGTCTCCCATTCCCAAATGATGGGGTCAGGGCCCACTGGTAGTCTGAAACCATGTTCTCTTAGCTATGTGGTTCCCAACATGTTTTGCTTACTATTGCACCCCCCTAGTACCCCTGTGGACAGGCCAAGACCCCCAGAGGTTCTAGTACCCCTGTGGACAGGCCAAGACCCCCAGAGGTTCTAGTACCCCTGTGGACAGGCCAAGACCCCCAGAGGTCCTAGTACCCCTGTGGACAGACCAAGACCCCCAGAGGTTCTAGTACCCCTGTGGACAGGCCAAGACCCCCAGAGGTCCTAGTACCCCTGTGAACAGGCCAAGACCCCCAGAGGTTCTAGTACCCCTGTGGACAGGCCAAGACCCCCAGAGGTCCTAGTTGGTTGGGAACCACTGTCTTAACTCATAGCTTAGGAATGGGTTGCGGTTTGAAACATGTTTTTTGAATTTGTTGGTGGGTCACATGAGAAATCACAGGGCTTAAAGTTGTGGGCCACAAAGCCAACCTAGGAGAGAGGCCCCAAGACGTAACCGCCTTTTTGGGGCCGTGCACAGCTACTGTCTCCAAGCTTTTCAGCTTCATCTCCAGCTCTGTCAAACCCCCGGACCACAACATAACACAATCCAGACCAACCACCTACACATCGACAACCACAGCAAACACCGAAGGGTCACTACAGTTCCTCTGTCTATAGCAGCAGAACAACACAGCCCTCACCCCCAAAACATGAACGGGCAGGAACGAGTCACTACGACCGAAACCAGAGCGCCTTTGCGGTTTCAACAACATAGATCAATGGATAGACAGTCGGTTGGTTTGTGTTTAAAGGCAAAGGAAAACATATTAATCCAAGTTATAACTATGCAGGGATAGCATGACGATTAGCCCCTGTCTGCCTGTCAGCACTGTAGCTAGAGGGTATCTACTGGGTTATGTCTGTGGAATGTTCAGATGTTGTGTTCTGGTACATCTCTCTTAAACTGAGGGACATGCAGCAGCTCTTCATTGCTTTTCTATTTCCGTTCGAAGTTAGAGGAATGTTGCAGAGATGTTACAGCAATGTTGTGAAATGAGAGCGAGGTAACGTTGTTGTGAAATGAGGAGAGAATGTAAATGAAAGCCGTAGTCTCGGGACACTGTGTGTATACATCAAGATAGAAGAAATGCTGAAGATTAGCATAAGCACTCCCCAAGTCTTCCTGATCACAGAAAGCCTCGTATGACATGTTTACAGTACAAGGTCAACACCGAGTCAGCTAAAGAAAGCATGGCCATCGGCCTTAGTCCACAGTCATGTTTGCATTAAGGCTATTTGCTTCTCCGTGGTTTATGGTCTGAGACGATGAGCGCGCCAACACAACATTGTGTTTCATTTATTTTCATCTAGCGGTCATTTCAGCGGATTAAGCTAACATAAATGTTTTGCCTTAGCTAAGCCAACACAGGGATAAGGGCAGTAACTGAATTAAAGGGATAAAGTCTGTCCAAGGGACTGTAATTGTTGATGAAATCCACCGTGCTCAAACACTCAGTTCTTTCCAAGATCTATGATTAGAATCTGTTTGGCTCCGGTTAGTTAGCTAAAGGACTCTACTGATTTCAGCATCTCTCTTTTAAACAGTCTATCTCCTTCTTTTTCTCTCTCCATTTGTCTTTCTCCCTCTTCTTCTCTCCTCATTCTCACCCTTGTTTCTCTCTCTTCTTCTCTCCTTCTCACTCTCACCCTTGTTTCTCTCTCTTCTGCTCTCTCTCTCTCTCTCTCTCTCTCTCTCTCTCTCTTCTTCTCTCCTTCTCACTCTCACCCTTGTTTCTCTCTCTTCTGCTCTCTCTCTCTATCTTCTTCTCTCCTTCTCACTCTCACCCTTGTTTCTCTCTCTTCTGCTCTCGCTCTCTCTCTCTCTCTCTTCTTCTCTCCTTCTCACTCTCACCCTTGTTTCTCTCTCTTCTGCTCTCTCTCTCTCTTCTTCTCTCCTTCTCACTCTCACCCTTGTTTCTCTGTCTTCTGCTCTGTCTCTCTCTCTTCTTCTCTCCTTCTCACTCTCACCCTTGTTTCTCTCTCTTCTGCTCTCTCTCTCTCTTCTTCTCTCCTTCTTGTTTCTCTCTCTTCTGCTCTCTCTCTCTCTCTCTCTCTCTCTCTCTCTCTCTCTCTCTCTCTCTATTTCTCTCTTTTGCTCTCTCTCTCGCTCTCTCTCTATTTCTCTCTTTCTTTCTTTCTCTCTCTCTCTCTCTCTCTATTTCTCTCTTTCTCTCTCTTTTGCGCTCTCTCTATATATATTTCTCTCTTTTTCTCTCTCTATCTCTCTCTCTCCCTCTCTCCCTCTCTCTCTCCCACACGGTTTCTCTCTCTCACGTTCTCTCTCTTTCCTCTTAATGTGATATAGTATGGCTATTTTCTTCAGGGACAAAGTCATCTCAGAGATCCAATGTTACCCATTAACCTAACATTACCAGCCAGCCAACCTTCGCCTGTGAGTCTCTCACTGCAGCCTCTACAGGATACATATTTCAGTTCGACAAGCAAGCAACTTGCTGTAAAGATAACGACCATGCAGAGCACTGGTCTAAGCTCAGTTTTAAATTGTCCCTTCTAATTGTTAAGGTTATGATCATGAGGACGGTACGCTGATCCCAGATCTGTGTCTTCAAAGTGTTCTCCTATGGGGACAGCCGAAGACACCTTATTGATTCTAGATATCGGCTGTTTTTCTAAGAGTGTATGCAGAGGTCCTACACAGGGATCATTAGTCCCAACCTGTAATTAGGACTATGAACACATTGTGAGTTTGTCTTCACAAACAAACCCTTGAATTACTCCGTAGAACATACCATAAGGACATGAATGATTCCAGGTTTCACTGACTGTTGTCCTTTTCTCTTTGACTCAATGCCTCATTGATCTCATTTTCTTCAGGATGTTTGGGGAATACAAAACTCTGGTTTCTGTAGTAACCCTTCGATAAATAAACAGACTGGTTCATTTGTGGTATAGTTTCTGAAGGGAGATTTGGACGAGGGAGGGGGGATTGAACAGTGGCGACCCAATCACTCCCTGGTGACCTACCCCCATAGGGGTGGGAACCCTTGCGTGTGTCGCAACCTCTCGTTAACAGGAGGTAAGGAGGGACGGAGGTGAGGGGGAGGGAGGACAGGGGGGTACGGAGGTGAGGGGAGGGAGGACAGGGGGGTACGGAGGTGAGGGGGAGGGAGGACAGGGGGGTACGAAGGTGAGGGAGAGAGAGGACAGGGGGTACGGAGGTGAGGGGGAGGGAGGACAGGGGGGTACAGATGTGAGGGGGAGGGAGGACAGGGGGGTACAGAGGTGAGGGGGAGGGAAGACAGGGGGGTACGGAGGTGAGGGGGAGGGAAGACAGGGGGGTACAGAAGTGATGTGAAGGGGGAGGGAAGACAGGGGGGTACGGAGGTGAGGTGAGGGGGAGGGGGAGGGAAGACAGGGGGTACGGAGGTGAGGTGAGGGGGAGGGAGGACGGGGGGGTACGGAAGTGAGGTGAGGGGAGGGGGAGGGAGGACGGGGGGGTACGGAGGTGAGGTGATTGGGAGGGAGGACAGGGGGGTACGGAGGTGAGGGGGAGGGAAGACAGGGGGGTACGGAGGTGAGGGGGAGGGAAGACAGGGGTGTACGGAGGTGAGGGGGAGGGAGGACAGGGGTGTACGGAGGTGAGGGGGAGGGAGGACAGGGGGTACGGAGGTGAGGGGGAGGGAGGACAGGGGGGTACGGAGGTGAGGGGGAGGGAAGACAGGGGTGTACGGAGGTGAGGGGGAGGGAGGACAGGGGGGTACGGAGGTGAGGGGGAGGGAGGACAGGGGGGTACGGAGGTGAGGTGAGGGGGAGGGAGGACAGGGGGGTACGGAGGTGGCATTAGATGGTCCAACAAGCCTGGTACTCTCATCCACTCAAACCACCACTATCACTAAGAGTGCAAGAAAAGAGGAGAGAAAGAGACAGAGGTCCCCTTCAGTTACCACCTCCGTAGTTACACATCTGAAAACCAAAATAACCTAGCGCTCCGACGATTTCCTCCTCCGCCCGTTCCCTTCTCTTTCTCTTTCTCTCTCTCCTTCCCTCTCTCCATCTGTTCTTCCTCTTCCATGGCATCATCACTTGTTTTCAGGAGGATGGGGGCAAGGGCCGGGGCTGGGTTTGCGTGTGTGTGTTTGTGTGCATGTGTGTTTGTATGTGTGTGTGAGTGAGTGAGTGAATGTGCGTGCATGTACGAGTGAGTGTGTATCTGTGTGCGTGCGTGTACGAGTGAGTGTGTATCTGTGTGCGTGCGTGTACGAGTGAGTGTGTATCTGTGTGCGTGCGTGTACGAGTGAGTGTGTATCTGTGTGCGTGCGTGTACGAGTGAGTGTGTGTCTGTGTGCGTGCGTGTACGAGTGAGTGTGTATCTGTGTGCGTGCGTGTACGAGTGAGTGTGTATCTGTGTGCGTGCGTGTACGAGTGAGTGTGTATCTGTGTGCGTGCGTGTACGAGTGAGTGTGTATCTGTGTGCGTGCGTGTACGAGTGAGTGTGTATCTGTGTGCGTGCGTGTACGAGTGAGTGTGTATCTGTGTGCGTGCGTGTACGAGTGAGTGTGTATCTGTGTGCGTGCGTGTACGAGTGAGTGTGTATCTGTGTGCGTGCGTGTACGATTGAGTGTGTATCTGTGTGCGTGCGTGTACGAGTGAGTGTGTATCTGTGTGCGTGCGTGTACGAGTGAGTGTGTATCTGTGTGCGTGCGTGTGTCCATGTGTGCTACAAAACAGGAGCTGCCAGGGTGAAACAGGCACAGCTGCCTCTCTGAGAGGACTACTGTCTCCTAACAAACACAACATTTCCTTTTTGGTTCCATTTGTTTGTCTCTGCCAAAATACCACCCCTCTGACTCTCCTCTGGAGCCCAAGAATATTAAAACAGAAAGGATTCCATGGCTTCCTTACCTTCACCTCACACTTCTTATGGATGCCCAGCTTGCACACTGAAAGACAGCAGAAAACACAGAGTTAGTTTAAGGTCACATGTTGTACCAGATACTATTCTATTCTCTCTGACCTGAGGACTTGGCTTTTTCTCAGACGCTTCTCTTGGAACATTTCTTAATAACCAAACACACGCACACGCACGCACGCAAGCACGCAAGCACGCACGCAAGCACGCACGCACGCACACACACACACACACACACACACACACACACACACACACACACACACACACACACACACACACACACACAAATAGATATAAACACTCCTGTGAGGCTGCATTAGCCTCAGATGACTGCCATATTGGGTGGGAAAAGGCCAGCTCTTTACCATGTTAGGAGAGCAGGGATTTGATAGGAGAGATGGAGTTAAGAGGAGCTACAGGGGTCAGAACTGGCAACCTTCCCTGGGCTGTTAAACACCTCTGTGCTGCCCCCATGTGGCAGGATACAGTCAACATCACAGTCCCACTATTCTGCCTATAAACTGCTTATAAACATTTTGTTAGGTGCAACAATGTCATACACATGTTGGTTGTTGTTTAAGATTGTAGGTCATTATATTTACTTGATACATACTTGATGGTTAGTGTATGTGCGTAAGGCTGCAAGCACGCGTGTGTGTCCTCTCTGAGCAGTGTGTGTGGGCAGGGGGTGACAGAGGCCATGTTGTGAAGTGATGTGGCCATGTGATGACCTTTGACCCCACACACCTGCTTCCTACCACCAGCTCAAGTGATCCCAGGGTGGAGTGTGTGTGTGTGTGTGTGTGTGTGTGTTCCCCAGGTACTCATCACCAAGTCAGGATATAGTAATCTACTGCTGACAAGGCTATAATGAAATCCTAAGGACTGCATTGCACATTGAGCCTGGCAGTGTAAAGCAAACATACAGGCTTATTATAGGAATATTAAACACACAGACTATTTACGGCCAACAGATGGCGCTAGTCATATTGAGACGCTGGGCAGAAATGCTTTGCTATATTGCAGCAGTATATTTAATGGGGGTTTGACTGTTAATCTAGTTCTATTGTATATGCAGAAAACGTAAACATTCATCCTTACTTGTCTCGTGTGTGTATGTATGTGTACGTGCGAGTGCATGTGTGCGCATGTCTCTCTGTCTCTGGCCACACGCCACCCTGCGTCAGTGGAGGATGGCTCCCATTGTGAGGGGCCATAGCAACACTTCCTGGCAACCACAGACGGCGACAGGAAGAGGCTGCAGAATGCTCCGAGGATCATGTGACTAGCCTTTTGTTTGGAAACACTGGCAGCTCTGACAGCTTAGAAAGATCCAAAGGATGTTACCAGCAAAGATCATAATATACAATATTTGTCACAGCATAATATCCTAATTTCTCTCTTTCGCTCTCTCTCATTCTCTCTCTCTCATCCCCTCTCCCCCTCTCCCCCTCTCTACACCAACCAATCTCTCCCTTTTTCTTTCTCCCTCTCTTATCTGGGCTAATGCAGCAGCAGCAGCAGGGTAATTTTAACAGCAAAGCCTCTGCCAAAGCCCTCAAACTGAGCCCAGACCAGACTCCCCCCCCGACTGCTTCTGGGCTTACTGGACGGAGGTTTGTCAACTGCTCTCTGTGTGAAGAGGTAGCTTTTCATAACAGAGAGAGAGAGAAACAGAAAGGGGGAGGATAGAGAGAGCGAGAGGGAGAGAGAGAAGGAGGGGATAGAGGGAGAGAGAGGGAAAGAGATAAGGAGGGAGGATAGAGGGAGAGAGAGGGAGAGGGAGAGAGAGAAGGACGGGAGGATAGAGGAAGAGAGAGGGAAAGAGAGAAGGAGAGAGGATAGAGGGAGAGAGAAATTGAGAAAAAGAGAAACGGATAGAGGTATGGGGGGGAGCCCCAATGGCTTGTGGTCAAAAACATGGCAGAGAGAGGGAGAGAGAGACAGAAGCTGTCCATTGTGCTGAATCGTGTCCCTGTGAAAATGACAACTTTCCCATCCATCCACTCACCTTTACAGATGAGCCCATCCTTGGTGATGGCCTGCTGACATACATCACAGCTCTTGACTTTCTTGAAGGGCTTAAGCTTGAAATTGTGTGTGTGGACACTCTCCAACTCCTCAGGCTGAGGGGAGATAGAGAGAGGAAGAGGTTAGGGAGGAGAAGACCTGGATAAGATCAACAATTCATATTATGAAATTAGCAAGTGAATGGTGCCTCTATCGACAGCCTTCAGCGTTTCTGTAATGAATATAATCAATACACAGGCTTGTGTGTTTAAGGAAACAAAAGAGGAGATGGCGGTTGCTACTGGTTGGACACACACGCTACACACAACACACACACGCTACACACAACATGACCCGCACAAACACAAACACACACGTAGCGTGTGAAGCAGTGTGTGGGAGTGTCATAGTTAGTAGTAGAAGCAGTAGCAGCCCAGCCCATTCTCCAGCACAGGATGTTTCCTCTTTGAAGTTGTCTTATTAAATGATTAATTCATGAGGAAGAGAGGAGGAACAGGCCTCACAGCAGCCACAGGGCCCAGAATCTCTAGAAACCAACCGTGTGTGTGTGTGTGTTTGTGTACGTGCGTGTATCCATGCGTGTGTGTGTGTGTGTACCTGTTTGTGTGTGTGTGTGTGTGTGTGTGTGTGTGTGTGTGTGTGTGTGTGTGTGTGTGTGTGTGTGTGTGTACGTGCGTGCATCCATGCGTGTGTGTGTGTGTGTACCTGTTTGTGTGTGTGTGTGTGTGTGTGTCTATGTGTGTATCTGGTTGTGTGTGTGTTTGTATCTGTTTGTGTGTGTGTGTGTGTGTGTGTGTGTGTGTGTGTGTGTGTGGTGGGGGGGGTGTACTGTAAATAGATGAGCAGGCATCCTTGCCTCAGTGCAGCCTGAGGAGAGATAAGCTCTAGAAACGCTACAACAAAACTCTGTTTAGCCTCCAAACGACTGAGCGGGAAATGGCTGCTTTACCCCCAATGACACAACACAGAATACGATACAAGAGAATGCAGTCCGGAAACTACTGGGTTGGGTCTGGTTTAGGTCTGTGACGATACTTTTTCGGGATATTTTTTCTATTGGCCAAAAATGAAAACACGAAGCAGAACAAACTCTTTGGTCATTTTAAAACCTGCTGTATGGAAATCATTGTGCGCTATCGCTAGGAAAATAAATATGACTCATGATGACAATATGATATTTGTTTCCAACATCAGCGCTGATTTTCTAAAGAAGTTAAATCCGCTTCGTGTTTTGTGTCCTTGCCCCACTCACACACACACACACACAAACACACACACACACACACACACACACACACACACACACACACACACACACACACACACACACACACACACACACACACACACACACACACACACACACACACACACACACACACACACAGGTATCGTCCCGGCCCTAGCCTGGTTCTGATGAAAGACATAATAGCCTCACCGCCTGTGAGCTTTGAGTCTGGAGTAGCAGCCCCCCCCCCCCCCCTCTCTCTGTCTCTCTCCATGTGCCACAACCAATTTGTCTCTGAGCTTTTATAAAAGTGTGTTTCTCAGCGTTTTGCTCCTCTATCTCCCTACATCTTAATGGCTTTTGTCACCCAGTGACACGCCTGCTAAGCTCCAGAGGGGGATGACGACTGACCTTGACTGCCGAGAGAGGAACGCTAACAGCTAGCTAGCTGCTACAAAGCTAAAAGCTAGCCACTGAAAGCATAGGGCCGCAGAGAGGGAAGCTAACAGCTAGCTAGCTGCTACAAAGCTAAAAGCTAGCCACTGAAAGCATAGGGCCGCAGAGAGGGAAGCTAACGGCTAGCTAGGTGCTGCAAAGCTAACAGCTAGCCGCTAAGGGTGTGAATTATTGCTTAATTGTAATGCTAATAGACCAAGGTATTGGCTGAGACTAACTCTGGCAGTGACCATTGGCACTGCAGAACTTTGAGTCACATTAACACATAACCACAGTGACTCAAGCTAATGACATGGAACCCGACGAAACACACACAAACGCACTCGCGCACAGACACGCATGCACACACACACAAATACACACACACACACACACACACACACACACACACACACACACACACTGCCACTCCAACAAACAGACCTTTCTTCCCCAGATCTGTTGATGGAGTGGACTCGGTCTTGTGTTATTGTAATGCTGTTACACCTATCCAGACTAACAGTACACCAGTCCCCCTTTTCAGCCACGCAGTCTCCCACTGCTCCACCAGCAGTAACCGAAAGGTCGCTGGTTTGAATCCCTGAGCCGCCAAGGTGGAAACATCTGCTGTTTTACCTTTAACCCCCAACAACAACTGCTCCCTCGGTAACGACGACGTGGATGTTGATTAAGGCAGCCCCCTGCACCTCTCGGATTCAGAGGAGTTGGGTTAAATGCGGAAGACAAATTTCAGTTGAACGCATTCAGTTGACTAGGTGTCCCCCTTTCCCAGACAGACCTCTTCAGCCATGCAGTCTCCCCCTGCTCCATCCAGCTGAGGGTGGAGGTTTTATAGAAACGTGCAGGATTGGGTGGGTGGTGAGGACAAAGTTTGCTAAAGTGGATAGACCAGGTTTATTGTCTGTTCCTAAGACTACCTGGTCACCTTGGAGCTGAGTTCAGTTTATGTCTGTCAGGCTGTCTGAAACCATGTTTTGCTTGGTAAGTTGACCGGTGGGCTTTTCTGTCTATAACTATTTTGAGGACAACATTTTAAAAGTAGACCTCTCCCTACTTTCCTTGTTCAGTACTTTTTGCAGATTTGACCCACCAGGGTAGGAGAACAAGGCTAGAAGGGAGGCAAAGCAACCTGTTCTGGAATGAAACTCTGTCCAACCGCACATCTGGGGCTGTCTAGGATACTGGCAGCTGTCTGGGATACTAGCAGCTGCTCGCTGGCCATTAAGTCTTTAACAGCCGTGGATCACCTCAGTGTGACTTTAAAGCCCTTATGTTAAAAAGGACCTGGCTGAAAACCGCTGGCTCCACCAATCACACACAACCAGCTGTGTCACAGCCAGGTGCCATGGCTACCTTGCTGCCACGGCAACTAGGGTCGCCGCGTCCCGTCAAGCCCTGAGATGATGGATGGGCCCACTACATCAAACGCACATATAAACACACACAGGTACAAACACACGCAGTGACACACACACACAGGTACGAGCACACACACACTTCTACTGGCACACACATCAAGCGTCTTCATGACAGGAGTCCAAATGAGGGCTTGTACTGCTGCCAGAGAGCATCTGTGAGTTGTACCTTCAGAGAGAGAGGGGGGAGGGAGAAAGGGATGTGAAAAAGAGAGAGAGAGAGAGACAGGAGGGATGAGAAAATGGCCTGGCAGTAACCCTCTAGGCCTCTGACAGTTGGCAGCACCTGGTTCATGAGAAGAGAAGATAGAGAAGAGAAAGGAGAGAAGAGAAATAGGAGTGAAGAGAGAGAGGAACGAGAAGAGAAAGAGGAGAGAGGAGAGAGATGAACGAGAAGAGAAAGAGGAGAGAGGAAAGATAGGAATGAGAAGAGAAAGAGGAGAGAGGAGAGAATGGAACGAGAAGAGAAAGAGGAGAGAGGAGAAAGAGGAACAAGAAGAGAAAGAGGAGAGAGGAGAGAGAGGAACGAGAAGAGAAAGAGGAGAGAGGATAGAGAGGAGAGAGGAACGAGAGGAGAGAGAGGAGAGAAGAGGAGGGAGGGGAGAGAAGTGAGAGAGGAGAGAGAGGAGAGAGAGGAGAGAGATGAGAGAGAGAGAGGAGAGAGAGAAAGAGAGAGAGAGATGAGAGAGAGATGAGAGAGAGGAGAGAGGAGAGAGGAGAGAGATGAGAAAGAGAGGAGAGAGACGAGAGAGAGGAAAGAGAGGAGAGAGGTGAGAGATAGGAGAGAGATAAGAGAGAGAGAGGAGAGAGGAGAGAGATGAGAGAGGAAAGAGAGGAGAGAGATAGAGGAGAGAGGGGAGAGAGAGGCAGAGAGGAGGGAGATGAGAGAGAGAGGAATGAGAGGGACAAGATGAGAAAGTGAAGAGAGGAGAGAGAGGAGAGAGAGGGACAATATGAGAGAGAGAAGAGAGGAGAGAGAGGAGAGAGATGAGAGAGAGGAGAGAGAGGGACAAGATGAGAGAGAGAAGAGAGAGGAGAGAGATGAGAGAGAGAGTGGAGAGAGATGAGAGAGAGGAGAGAGAGAAGAGAGGAGAGAGAGGAGAGATGAAATAGAGGAGAGAGGAAATAGAGGAGAGAGAGAAGAGAGGAGAGAGAGGAGAGAGAGGAGAGATGAAATAGAGGAGAGAGGAAATAGAGGAGAGAGAGAAGAGAGGAGAGAGAGGAGAGAGATGAGAGAGAGGAGAGTGGAGAGAGATGAGAGAGAGGAGAGAGAGAAGAGAGGAGAGAGGAGAGTGGAGAGAGATGAGAGAGATGAGAGAGAGGAGATAGAGAAGAGAAGAGAAGAGAAGAGAGAGGAAATAGAGGAGAGAGAGATGAGAGAGAGGAGAGAGCGATAAGAGTGGAGAGAGATGAGAGAGAGGAGATAGAGAAGAGAGGAGAGAGGAGAGTGGAGAGAGATGAGAGAGAGGAGATAGAGAAGAGAAGAGAAGAGAAGAGAGAGGAAATAGAGGAGAGAGAGAAGAGAGAGAGGAGAGAGAGATGAGAGGAGAGAGAGGAAAGAGTCACGCTAAATGTACAGTAGACACACTAGGCCCATCAAGACACGGACACTGTAGTGTTCAACTCTGGAGAGAGTACACTGATCTCTCTGCCACATACGTACTCTAGCAGTATCAAAACAAGTATCACATTGATGGCCGTCAATGTAAATAACACCACACAGCATAACACAACACAACATAAAACAACACAACACAACGTAACATAATATAACACAACACAACATATCACAATGCTAACAGCGTTTATGAAGTGTAATAGATGCATGTCCCTGGTGGTATTGATGACCTAGTCTCTGTGGATGGATGTCACAACATAGTCCCCACATCACAGCAGAGGAGCTGACATTCTCTTATACTGCCAGGGACAGAGAGAGAGAGAGAGACACCCATATTTATGCTTATTTATTTTATTTTTTCCTTTACCATTTGTACATTGTTACAACACTGTATATATATGTAATATGACATTTGTCATGTCTTTATTGTTTTGAAACTTCTGTATGTGTAATGTTTACTGTTAATTTTTATTGTTTATTTCACTTTATATATTCACTTTATATATTATCTACCTCACTTGCTTTGGCAATGTTAACAAATGTTTCCCATGCCAATAAAGCCCTTGAATTGAATTGAATTGAGAGAGAGAGAGAGAGAGAGAGAGAGAGAGAGAGAGAGAGAGAGAGAGAGCGAGAGGGAGAGAGAGAAAGAGTGAGAGAGAGAGAGAGAGAGAGAGAGAGAGAGAGAGAGAGAGGAGAGAGAGAGAGAGAGGTAGAGAGAGAGAGAGAGAGAGAGAGAGAGAGAGTGTATGAGTGTGTGTATGAGTGTGTGTGTTTGCTTAGACAGCAGGTCCAGTAAATCACAACCCATGTTCTTCTTCCCCAGTTGCACTTAGCTAATGAAAAGTATCACTGCGGTACTGCGACCGTGACCCCACTTAGAGCCAGAATGGAGGAGAGGAGGGAGCGAGCCATTCTGAAAGGCACTGCTCTGTCCTTCTCCACTGGGAGAGGAGGAACAGGCATGGGGCCAGCACGCACGCACACACACTCACACACACACATACACACACACTAATGTCAGTGTCAGCTATTAGCCAGGCCTACATGCCAGAAAAAGAAGACAGAAAAAGAAGACAGGCCTCTTTAGTTCATCACAAACATACTGCTGTCTAAGCGAACACACACACAAGCAAGTACACACACAGGCACGGAGGCACATATATATATATATACACACACACACACACACACATACACACACACACACATATGCAAACACGTATACACGCAGACAGATAAATGCACACACTGTGGTTGAAATCGTAAAGGTGTTAACAGTTCATAAAACACATTGAGACCACAGAAAGCCTCCCTCAGCCCTGTTTATGGAGTAACAGTCTCTAATGGCCTATCACTGGGAAGCATTCAGTAAACCTAAAGAGAGAGAAGAGGTCCTTCTAAAGACACATGCCAGCTCCAGTATGGGTGAGGGTCAGAGGGGGACACAGGGGTGAGGTTTGGGGGGAGTATGGCTGAGGGTCAGAGGGGGACACAGGGGTGAGGTTTGGGGGGAGTATGGGTGAGGGTCAGAGGGGGATACAGGGGTGAGGTTTGGGGAGAGTATGGGTGTGGGTCAGAGGGGGACACAGGGGTGAGGTTTGGGGGGAGTATGGGTGAGGGTCAGAGGGGGACACAGGGGTGAGGTTTGGGGGGAGTATGGGTGAGGGTCAGAGGGGGATACAGGGGTGAGGTTTGGGGAGAGTATGGGTGTGGGTCAGAGAGGGACACAGGGGTGACTTTTAGGAGTATGGGTGTGGGTCAGAGGGGGACACAGGGGTGAGGTTTGGGTAGAGTATGGGTGTGGGTCAGAGGGGGATATAGGGGTGAGGGTTGGGGGGAGTATGGGTGAGGGTCATAGGTGGACACAGGGGTGAGGTTTGGGGGGAGTATGGGTGAGGGTCATAGGGGGACACAGGGGTGAGGTTTGGGGGGGATAGTAGAACTATAAAGGGAAGAAGATGGTTAAAGTTTGGGAGAGGAAGAAAGGCAGTCAGTCCAGGGGACCACACTCTATTTCCTCTCTTCCCGGGGATAGGAATGCAACCCTTCTCTCTCCCTCTCTCTCTCTCTCTCTCTCTCTCTCTCTCTCTCCCTCCCTCTCTCTCTCTCTCTCTCTCTCTCTCTCTCCTCTCTCCCTCTCTCCTTCTCTCTCCCTCTCTCTCTCTCTCTCTCTCTCTCTCTCTCTCCCTTTCTCCCTCTCTCCTTCTCTCTCTCTCTCTCTCTCTCTCTTTCTCCTCTCTCTCTCTCTCTCTCTCCCTCCTTCCCTCTCTCCTTCTCTCTCTCTCTCTCTCTCTCTCTCTCTCCCTCCCTCTCTCCCTCTCTCCTTCTCTCTCCCTCTCTCCTTCTCTCTCTCTCTCTCTCTCCCTCCCTCTCTCCCTCTCTCTCTCTCTCTCTCTCTCTCTCTCTCTCTCTCTCTCTCTCTCTCTCTCTCTCTCTCTCTCTCTCTCTCTCTCTCTCTCTCTCTCTCTCTCTCTCTCTCTCTCTCTCTCTCTCTCTCTCTCTCTCTCCCTCTCCCTCCCTCCACATGAGAAGCACCATTGGTGCTGCCTATCTTGGCCAGGGTGCTCTTGAAAAAGAGATTTTAATCTCAATGAGCCCTTCCTGGTTAAATAAAGGTTAAATAATAAATAAATAAAGATGTCTAAATCGGGCTTCTCTACAGCCTCTGCATGATGAATCAACGCTCAGGGTGGGGACAGACAGCCCATCTCAGTATGGAGCGCAATTCACAATGCATGTAGACCTACTGCATCATCTCATCATGGGAACTGTTTTTCTAGTGACAGGAACACCTACACATGCTGCAGCAGAGCCTATGCTACAGTAATATAAGGACTGAATGGGAACCTACACATGCTGCAGCAGAGCCTATGCTACAGTAATATAAGGACTGAATGGGAACCTACACATGCTGCAGCAGAGCCTATGCTACAGTAATATAAGGACTGAATGGGAACCTACACATGCTGCAGCAGAGCCTATGCTACAGTAATATAAGGTCTGAATGGGAACCTACACATGCTGCAGCAGAGCCTATGCTACAGTAATATAAGGTCTGAATGGGTGTCTAATTTACCCACCTCCATCGGACTTTCGGGGTCACCTTGTTTTTTCATTGTAAAGATATATTTTTTTCATTGGAGCAGCTTTAAAACAGCCTGTCACTCGAATGTCGTTGCTTTAAATCAGCGCTCTGTCTTTCTCTCTCTCTCTGCATCAACTTGAACATTCAAATTGCATCCAAAATAGATCATCCTGTTCTAGATTGATATATATTGATGTCCCAGCCTACCTCTTTCAAGTAATACATTCAATGCAGTATCAGCCTTATATTTAGCTCATTAATGAGGGGTTATGCGTAATAAGCTTCTAACATATAGTCTCTGTCTCTTGCACAACAAGCAAGCACCTGTGCTCCGCTGGCCTCTCCTTAAAACACCACTTGAGAGTCCCATGCAGGAAAAGCTACACCAGAACAGCTCGCTGGACATCATTTTTTTAGCATTTTTTTACACCAACAGACTAATCGAAGAGGGACGCAAGCTCTTTTTTTGCTGAATGTTAAATACAGCAGCCAATAGAACTCATGGGTAGTTTGAAAGAAGAGCGAATCGTTCAATCTTGGTGAAGAGAAGGGAAAGACCTAAAGTGATTTATTCTCGGGATGGAACATTTGTAAAATGCGTTTTAGGCTCAATGCTAACCCATTACGAGTCCTATCTACAGTACAGTACACTTAGAAAAAAGGCTTCAGAAATGCTTATTTGGCTGTTCCTATAGGATAACCATTTTTGGTTACAGGTAGAACGCTTTGTGTTCCATTTAGAACCCTCTGTGGAAAGGGTTCTACATGGAACTCAAAAGGGTTCTTCTACCTGGAGCCAAAATAGTTCTACCTGGAACCAAAAAGGGTTCTTCAAAGGGTTCTCCTATGGGGACAGCCGAATAATGCTTTTAGGTTCTAGATAGATTATTGTTTGTATGGTACAGTTAAGGTTGTAAAAATCCAGTAAATTCCCGGTTTTCCAGAAAACCTGGTTGAAAGATTACCGCGGAATCAGGAGGGAATAAGCAGAAAACCTGGTTGAAAGATTACCGCGGAATCAGGAGGGAATAAGCAGAAAACCTGGTTGAAAGATTACCGCGGAATCAGGAGGGAATAAGCAGAAAACCTGGTTGAAAGATTACCGCGGAATCAGGAGGGAATAAGCAGAAAACCTGGTTGAAAGATTACCGCGGAATCAGGAGGGAATAAGCAGAAAACCTGGTTGAAAGATTACCGCGGAATCAGGAGGGAATAAGCCGAAAACCTGGTTGAAAGATTACCGCGAAATCAGGAGGGAATAAGCAGAAAACCTGGTTGAAAGATTACCGCGGAATCAGGAGGGAATAAGCAGAAAACCTGGTTGAAAGATTAGCGCGGAATCAGGAGGGAATAAGCAGAAAACCTGGTTGAAAGATTACCGCGGAATCAGGAGGGAATAAGCAGAAAACCTGGTTGAAAGATTACCGCGGAATCAGGAGGGAATAAGCAGAAAACCTGGTTGAAAGATTACCGCGGAATCAGGAGGGAATAAGCAGAAAACCTGGTTGAAAGATTACCGCGGAATCAGGAGGGAATAAGCAGAAAATCCAGGAATCCTCCAAACAGGATTTTTGGAAAATGTGGGCATTATGGGAAAGTTACAGGATTTTTGGAAAATGTGGGCATTATGGGAAAGTTACAGGATTTTGGCAACCCTAGATATATTCCACCCCTGGGTGAAATTAATTTAGCTCAGGGGAACAATCATTTTCAACAGTAAACACCGTTGAAAATTGAATCTGCATCAACTGATTCCCTGAAGGTATAGCACATTAATTGAAGAACTAGCAACAATCAAAGCTGCCACACTTTGCAATTGCTTAACCCAGATTCTGGAACTTTATTAAAAGACATTAACAAGGAATTTGATTGGGGGGGAGTAGCGGAAATTGAGGGAGAATGGCAGAAGGGGAGAATGGCAGAAGGGGAGAATGGCAGAAGGGGAGAATGGCAAAAGGGGAGAATGGCAGAAGGGGAGAATGACAGAAGGGGGAATGACAGAAGGGGAGAATGACAGAAGGGGATGAATGACAGAAGGGGATGAAGGGCAGAAGGGGAGAATGGTAGAAGGGGAGAATGGCAGAAGGGGATGAATGGCAGAAGGGGAGAATGGCAGAAGGGGAGAATGGCAGAAGGGGAGAATGGCAGAAGGGGAGAATGGCAGAAGGGGGTGAATGGCAAAAGGGGAGAGTGACAGAAGGGGAGAATGTCAGAAGGGGATGAATGGCAGAAGGGGAGAATGGCAGAAGGGGGTGAATGGCAGAAGGGGAGAATGACAGAAGGGGATGAATGGCAGAAGGGGAGAATGACAGAAGGGGATGAATGGCAGAAGGGGAGAATGACAGAAGGGGAGAATGGCAGAAGGGGAGAATGGCAGATGGGGATGAATGGCAGAAGGGGAGAATGACAGAAGGGGAGAATGGCAGAAGGGGAGAATGGCAGATGGGGATGAATGGCAGAAGGGGAGAATGACAGAAGGGGAGAATGGCAGAAGGGGAGAATGGCAGAAGGGGATGAATGGCAGAAGGGGAGAATGACAGAAGGGGATGAATGGCAGAAGGGGAGAATGGCAGAAGGGGAGAATGGCAGAAGGGGAGAATGACAGAAGGGGAGAATGACAGAAGGGGATGAATGGCAGAAGGGGAGAATGGCAGAAGGGGAGAATGACAGAAGTGGGACTTGCACCAGCAACCTTGTGAACTACCGTCTGAGCCATAAAAGTCCAGAATTTATGACAGAAGCTGGAGTATGACCATATACAGAGAGGTTACAATCTGTGTCCCAGGCGTGATTTCAAACAGAGTTCCTTCAATGTGGCAAAGACCACAGCACAACACCTGCTTTCAATTTCCAGCAAATTGGAATTCTGTTAGGAACAATGGACGCCTTTGTGAGCCAAAGTGTGATTGTGTGTGTATATGTGTGTATGTGTGTGTGTGTATATGCGTGCGTGTGTGTGCGTGCGTGTGTTACATGTGTTTATACTGATGTGATCAATGCATGGTCTTCTCAACCAGCCGGGTTGCCAGCGAATAAAGTGAGGAGGATGATGAAGATGTGTGTATGTGCATAAACACGTGTATATTCATATGTACAGTATACATTCATGCATGTGTGTGCACTCTAGAGGACTGGCAATGCAGAGCAGAGTAGGCACGTTGCCAGGTTGGGCCGGTATCATGAGCTAGCATCAGACACTGTCAGCAGACAAAGACAGATAATTAACAAGAGAGGAGCAGGAGGAGGGGGGATGTGATCAATGGTGGTGACACACACACACACACACACACACACACACACACACACACACACACACACACACACACACACACACACATGCACACATGCACACATGCACACACACACACACACACATACACACACACACACACACACAACAGACACACACCATGTACACACACACACAACATACACACTCACACGCACCAAGTACACACACAAACACAACATACACACACACAGACACATACTTGCAATACACACACACACACACACACACACACACACACACATGCACAGAGAAAACAATGGACAGAGAAAACTGCAAAACTGTAGTGATTATTATCATTAGCCTGCATCTAAGCTTCTTATGATGCCATGCAGTCAATGATAATCAATGATAGTCAATGATGTTGTGGAGCAACGGCCAACACAACAAGATGAAACTGTAGATATACTGTACTGTACTGGCATGCATGGCGGAATGACAGAACATGTTTGTGTACACACACAACATGAACACACACCCACACCAAGCCCCCCGGCCCACTCCCACCCCCACCTTGGTGTCTAAAGCAGCAATCCCATTATGAGGACTAGAGCTATGGCTTTGAAAAACTGATTGTTACCAGGCCTGGCTTGGTGACTCTCCTGCTGTTGTCTCCTCTAGTCCACCACACCCTCCGTTATGGTCTCTCTCTCCTCTCCCCCACCTCTACCAAACCCTCGCCTGCTGTTCTCTCCTCTAGTCCACCACACCCTCTGTTATGGTCTCTCTCTCTCCTCTCCTCCACCTCTACCAAACCCTCGCCTGCTGTTCTCTCCTCTAGTCCACCACACCCTCCGTTATGGTCTCTCTCCTCTCCTCCACCTCTACCAAACCCTCGCCTGCTGTTCTCTCCTCTAGTCCACCACACCCTCCATTATGGGCTCTCTCTGTATATATAGTCTAGTGAGTGTGTATATGGTTTGTATATATAGTCTAGTGAGTGTGCATTAGGTCAGTGCAAGATAGAGTCCGTGCAGATAAACTCAAAGATCATTTGTAAAAATCAAAATAACTTCACAGATCTTCATTGTAAAGGGTTTAAACACTGTTTCCCATACTTGTTCAATGAACCATAAACAATTCATGAACATGCACCTGTGGAACGGTCGTTAAGACACTAACAGCTTACAGGCAATTAAGGTCACAGTTACGAAAACTTAGGACACTAAAGTGGCCTTTCTACTGACTCTGAAAAACACCAAAAGAAAGATGCCCAGGGTTCCTGCTCATCTGCGTGAACGTGCCTTAGGCATGCTGCAAGGAGGCATGAGGACTGCAGACATGGCCAAGGGAAATAAATTGCAATGTCCGCACAGTGAGACGCCTAAGACAGCGCTACAGGGAGACAGGACGGACAGCTGATCGTTTTCGCAGTGGCAGACCACGTGTAACAACACCTGCACAGGATCGGTACATCAGAACATCACACCTGCGGGACAGGTACAGGATTGCATCAACAACTGCCCGTTACACCAGGAACGCACAATCCCTCCATTAATGCTCAGACTGTCCGAATAGGCTGAGAGAGGCTGGACTGAGGGCTTGTAGGCCTGTTGTAAGGCAGGTCCTCACCAGACATCACCGGCAACAACGTCTCCTATGGGCACAAACCTACCGTTGCTGGACCAGACAGGACTGGCAGAAAGTGCTCTTCACTGACGAGTCACGGTTTTGTCTCACCAGGAGTAATGGTCGGATTCATGTTTATCATCGAAGGAAAGAGCGTTACACCGAGGCCTGTATTCTGGAGCGGGATCGAGGTGGAGGGTCTGTCATGGTCTGGGGTGGTGTGTCACAGCATCATCGGACTGCACTTGTTGTCATTGCAGGCAATCTCAACGCTGTGCATTACTGGGGAGACATCCTCCTCCCTCATGTGGTACCCTTCCTGCAGGCTCATCCTGACATGACCCTCCAGCATGACAATGCCACCAGCCATACTGCTCGTTCTGTGCGTGATTTCCTGCAAGACAGGAATGTCAGTGTTCTGCCATGGCCAGCGAAGAGCCCGGATCTCAATCCCATTGAGCACATCTGGGACCTGTTGGATCGGAGGGTGAGGGCTAGGGCCATGGTGGAAGAGTGGGTTAACATCTCAAGGCAAGAACTGGCAAATCTGGTGCAGTCCATGAGGACGAGATGCACTGCAGTACTTAATGCAGCTGGTGGCCACACCAGATACTGAGTGTTACTTTTGATTTTGAACCCCCCTTTGTTCAGGGACACATTATTCCATTTATGTTAGTCACATGTCTGTGGAACTTGTTCAGTTTATGTCTCAGTTGTTGAATCTTGTTATGTTCATACAGATATTTACACATGTTAAGTTTGCTGAAAATAAACGCAGTTGGCAGTGAGAGGACGTTTCTTTTTTTGCTGTTTAGTTTGAGTACTATTAATTAACTATTTAGCAGTCTTGCTATTTAGCAGTCTTATGGCTTGGGGTAGAAGCTGCATCGGAGTCTGTTGGTCCAAGAGCCGATGCTCCGGTACCGTTTGCCGGACGGTAGCAGAGAACATGGCTTGGGTGCCTGGAGTCTTTGGCAATTCTTCGGGCCTTCCTCTGACACCGTCTGATATAGAGGTCCTGGATTGGAGGGAGCTCATGACCAGTGATGAGCTGTCCACAACATCCTCTGTAGTGCTTTGCAGTCAAGGGCGGTGCATTTGCCATACCAAGCAGTGATGCAGCCAATCAATATGCTCTCGATGGTGCAGCTGTATAACTTTTTGAGGATCTCTCCTCTAGTCCACCACACCCTCCGTTATGGGCTCTCTCTCTCCCTCCTCTCCTCCACCTCTACCAAACACTCGCCTGCTGTTCTCTCCTCAAGTCCACCACACCCTCCGTTATGGTCTCTCTCTCTCTCTCTCTCTCTCTCTCTCTCTCTCTCTCTCTCTCTCTCTCTCCCTCCACCTCTACTAAACCCACACAGCCCAGAGGCCTACCTCATACTAAGTTAAAGAAAGGGATGGACACTCTTACTAAAAGGTCACCCAAGCCACATATACTAAAAACAAGACACACACAACGGCCAAGGTAACACACCCATATTCGCCAGAAAAAACACAGACTTGGAAAGTAGAGACGTCATTTTGAAAAACCACTACATCCCACACACAGCAGAAGGGATGGGAGACAGGGAGAGAGGGAACTTGAAAGGAGCAGGGGAGTTGAGAGAGGAAGATGACGCACAACATGAGAGAGGGGTAAGAGTGAGTGGGCATGAAAAGGAGAGAGAGAGAAAGAGAGAGATGGACACATGAGTGTGACTGAAGAAAACAAGCTAAAAATGAAAATGAGAGAAAAGGAAAATGGAAGAAAGAGGAGACTATAGAGCAAGCATTAAATGTATATATATATTGGAGCTCCAGGGATGTGGAGGTGGAGGGGTCCTGAGAGAAACTCTGCGCCCAGTGAGGCGTGGCGAAAGTTAGGATGCTGTCGGCCGGGGCCTGGGGAGGCGTCCACTCTCAGAGCATCACCACCTGGGCACAGCAACACAGCTTTAAGTTTAGTGAGAGTGATGGCCGCATTCTCCAAGGACTGCCTCAGTCACCACACACACACACACACACACACACACACACACACACACACACACACACACACACACACACACACACAGCTATTGTCCCTTTCTGTCTTTCTCCGTGCTCCAAATTCTAACTTCAGTCCACACAGAAGTGGCTCCCGACAACATGCAGTCTCTGTCCCTGTGTGATAAAACTACAGGCCCAATGAAAGGGAAAGGGGAAAGGGTTGTTGTCAGTTGTCCAACTGAATGTATTCAACTGAAATGTGTCTTCCGCATTTAACCCAACCCCTCTGAATAAGAGTCACACTAAATGTCATCATCTTCATCGTTGTCGTCGTCTTCATCGTCATCATCATCATGGTCATTTTTGTCTTCATCATCATCGTCATCATTATGATCATGATCACTGTTGTCGTCTTCATCATCATCATCGTCTTCTACATCATCACCCCTCACTGATTATTAACAGAAAAAGATCTGCACCAATACAGTACAACAGTGTTGGATAGATGCTAAACCTATCAGCTCGGAGTCTCTATCCCCGCTGAGCTAAGCTGGAGAACAGTAGCTTATTTACCTATGGCCTCGGTCTGGGCCTGAGAGGGCAGACAGACAGCTTCATTACAGCAAGTATCTCATCACTCCACACTGCCTAATCATCAGCCCTGCTAGACCCTGAGACACACACACACACACACACACACACACACACACACACACACACACACACACACTAATCAGACAGGGAGAGGACACACACACTAATCAGACAGGGAGGGGACACACGCCTCTGGTTGCCCAGTGTCCACTAGTGCAGAGTCATAGACATGCATAAGAACACAGACATGCACACACACACACACGCACACACACACACACACACACACACACACACACACACACACACACACACACACACACACACACACACACACACACACATGGAAACAGTCTCCTTCAAATCAAAGAAAGATAGATTTTGTTCCGTCAATAAGGGACTCTGTTGGACAACTTCAGACATTAGCTATATGAATCAATACAGCGTCTTACCTTACAATATCTCATCTCATTACGTAATTATCACCTTCAGTCTCTGCACGCTTAGAAAATATACTGCTATCTAGAACCAAAAGGGGTTCTTCGGCTGTCCCCACAGGAGAACCCTTAGAAGAACCCAATTTGGTTCCAGGTAGAACCCTTTTCATTCCAGGAAGAACTATTTTAGGTTCCATGTGGAACCCTTCCCACAGAGGGTTCTACATGGAACCCAAAAGAGTTCTACCTGGAACCCAAAAGGGTTCTCCTATGGGACAGCTGCATAATCCCTTTGGAACCCTTTTTTCTAATAGTGTGTCTCTATGAAACATTCTATTGTAGGATAAACATTTTATCTTAACTTCCTCTGTTGTTAGGGAGGTTGGTTTGAAGTGAACATCTGGAATGTAGTAACACCTGAATCAATCAAAATACCGTATTCTAGCATGTTATGATTACAGCTTTGCATGTGTTTAGCAGAACAGTGTTCCTCGGAGAGCTTTACAGCACATCGGAGATGTACTTAGCATTTGGCTAATGCCGGTTGCTATTTGTGGCAGATTCCGTTAGCATGTGGTCAAATCCAACGTTCCCTCGTCTCCGCGGAGAGAGCCCCCATATATTATTAACGGTGTGTATTTAATGAACATTCTTAGAACCCAGGCTTGGTTCTAGGACGTCATCCTCCATACCAACTGCAGCTTTTTCCCTCTTTGGCCTTTTTCTCCTCCTCCTCAGGCTCTCATGCCGAGTCACGTCTTACTCTGCACTATGAACAGCTGCGCTCATCTCTCTCCTTTTATTCCCCCCTTTTTTCCAAATCCCTCCTTCCCTCTCCTCTCCTCTCCCGCCATGCTTGTCTCTCTCTCAGACAACATAATACCTTTCTCTCAGCTACACACACTGTGTATTTTCAGTCCAAACAGGGGCAGTGGTTGCTGTTACAAGAAAAGTCATTTTATGCTTCAATGATATATACTGTATGTCCATTATAGCTATAACAGAATAGATCAGGTATATATTGAACACATTAACACATACAGGATATCCATTATAGCTATAACAGAATAGATCAGGTATATATTGAACACATTAACACATACAGGATATCCATTATAGCTATAACAGAATAGATCAGGTATATATTGAACACATTAACACATACAGGATATCCATTATAGCTATAACAGAATAGATCAGGTATATATTGAACACATTAACACATTCAGGATATCCATTATAACTATAACAGAATAGATCAGGTATATATTGAACACATTAACACATTCAGGATAGATAGATAGAACAACTTTCCAACCTGGCATCCTGGAATACAGCTCCATATGCCTATATAGTGCACTACATTTGCTAAGTGTACACTATAAAGGGAATAGGGTGCCATTTGGGATGCACAGCCATAGTCTCCATACAGCCACAGTCAGGTGGTAAGCAGTGGAATGGGCAGGAGACAGGGGCTGGGACTAGGGGCAGGGGGCAGGGAGCAGCGGCTAGGGGCAGGGGCTAGGGGCAGGGGGAAGGGGACAGGGGCTGGGACTAGGGTCAGGGGGCAGGGAGCAGCGGCTAGGGGCAGGGGGAAGGGGGCAGGGGCTGGGACTAGGGGCAGGGGGCAGGGAGCAGCGGCTAGGTGCTAGGGGCAGGGGGAAGGGGCTAGGGGCTAGGGGCAGGGGCTAGGGGCAGGGGCTAGGGGCAGGGGAAAGGGACTGGGGCTAGGGGCAGGGGGCAGGGGGAAGGGGCTGGGACTAGGGTCAGGGGCAGGGAGCAGCGGCTAGGGGCTAGGGGCAGGGGGAAGGGGCTAGGGGCAGGGGAAAAGGACTGGGGCTAGGGGCTAGGGGCAGGGGGCAGGGGGCAGGGAGCAGCGGCTAGGGGCTAGGGGCAGGGGGAAGGGGCTGGGGGCAGGGGGAAGGGGACAGGGGCTGGGACTAGGGGCAGGGGACAGGGAGCAGCGGCTAGGGGCTAGGGGCAGGGGGAAGGGGCTAGGGGCAGGGGCTAGGGGCAGGGGCTAGGGGCAGGGGAAAGAGACTGGGGCTAGGGGCATGGGGCAGGGAGCAGCGGCTAGGGGCTAGGGGCAGGGGGAAGGGGCTAGGGGCAGGGGGAAGGGGAAAGGGGCTGGGACTAGGGTCAGGGGGCAGGGAGCAGCGGCTAGGGGCTAGGGGCAGGGGGAAGGGGCTAGGGGCAGGGGAAAGGGACTGGGGCTAGGGGCTAAGGTCAGGGGGCAGGGAGCAGCGGCTAGGTGCTAGGGGCAGGGGGAAGGGGCTAGGGGCAGGGGGAAGGGGCTAGGGGCTAGGGGCAGGGGGAAGGGGCTAGGGGCAGGGGAAAAGGACTGGGGCTAGGGGCTAGGGGCTAGGGGCAGGGGCAGGGGCAGGGGCTAGGGGCACGGGGAAGGGGACAGGGGCTAGGGGCAGGGGACTGGGGCTAGGGGCTAGGCGCAGGGGGAGGGGCTAGGGGAAGGGGGACTGGGGGCTAGTGGCAGGGGGAAGGGGGAAGGGGAAGGGGGAAGGGGCTAGGGGCTAGGGGCAGGGGGAAGGGGACTGGGGCTAGGGGCAGGGGCTAGGGGCAGGGGGAAAGGGACAGGGGCTAGGGGACAGGGGCTAGGGGCTAGGGGCAGGGGGAAGGGGACTGGGGCTAGGGGCAGGGGCTAGGGGCAGGGGGAAAGGGACAGGGGCTAGGGGACAGGGGCTAGGGGCTAGGGGCAGGGGGGACGGGACTGGGGCTAGGGGCAGGGGCTAGGGGCAGGGGGCAGGGGGAAGGGGACAGGGGGAAGAGGACAGGGGCTTTGGAAGGGGGAAGGGGACAGGGGCTAGTGGCTCGGGAAGGGGACAGGGGCTAGGGGCTAGGGAGGGGGAAGGGGACTGGGAGGTTGAGGGGTGTCTCCTCAATGTGATCCCAGTGGGGGTCTAATAGAGAGGAATCTTAATGAAATGAATGAGGACCAACTATTTGGTGTGTGTGTGTGGGCATGCCTCACTATTCCAGTTCCATGTTCTGTGGAAGTCCCTGTTCCTCACTCACACACACTGGCAGTCCTAGATAAAGAGTAGTCCTAGATAAAGAGTAGTCGTAGATAAAGGGCAGTCGTAGATAAAGAGTAGTCGTAGATAAAGGGCAGTCGTAGATAAAGAGTAGTCGTGGATAAAGGGCAGTCGTAGATAAAGAGTAGTCGTAGATAAAGGGCAGTCCTAGATAAAGGGCAGTCCTAGATAAAGGGCAGTCGTAGATAAAGAGTAGTCGTGGATATAGGGCAGTCGTAGATAAAGAGTAGTCGTAGATAAAGGGCAGTCCTAGATAAAGAGTAGTCGTAGATAAAGGGCAGTCGTAGATAAAGAGTAGTCGTGGATATAGGGCAGTCGTAGATAAAGAGTAGTCGTAGATAAAGAGTAGTCCTAGATAAAGAGTAGTCGTAGATAAAGGGCAGTCGTAGATAAAGAGTAGTCGTGGATATAGGGCAGTCGTAGATAAAGAGTAGTCGTAGATAAAGGGCAGTCCTAGATAAAGAGTAGTCGTAGATAAAGGGCAGTCGTAGATAAAGAGTAGTCGTAGATAAAGGGCAGTCGTAGATAAAGGGCAGTCGTAGATAAAGGGCAGTCGTAGATAAAGAGTAGTCGTAGATAAAGGGCAGTCCTAGATAAAGAGTAGTCGTAGATAAAGGGCAGTCGTAGATAAAGAGTAGTCGTAGATAAAGGGCAGTCCTAGATAAAGAGTAGTCGTAGATAAAGAGTAGTCGTAGATAAAGAGTAGTCGTGGATAAAGGGCAGTCGTAGATAAAGAGTAGTCGTAGATAAAGGGCAGTCCTAGATAAAGAGTAGTCGTAGATAAAGGGCAGTCGTAGATAAAGAGTAGTCGTAGATAAAGGGCAGTCCTAGATAAAGAGTAGTCGTAGATAAAGGGCAGTCCTAGATAAAGAGTAGTCGTAGATAAAGGGCAGTCGTAGATAAAGAGTAGTCGTAGATAAAGAGTAGTCGTAGATAAAGGGCAGTCGTAGATAAAGAGTAGTCGTAGATAAAGGGCAGTTCTAGATAAAGAGTAGTCGTAGATAAAGGGCAGTCTTAGATAAAGAGTAGTCGTAGATAAAGGGCAGTCCTAGATAAAGAGTAGTCGTAGATAAAGGGCAGTCCTAGATAAAGAGTAGTCGTAGATAAAGGGCAGTCGTAGATAAAGAGTAGTCGTAGATAAAGAGTAGTCGTAGATAAAGGGCAGTCGTAGATAAAGAGTAGTCGTAGATAAAGGGCAGTTCTAGATAAAGAGTAGTCGTAGATAAAGGGCAGTCCTAGATAAAGGGCAGTCCTAGATAAAGGGCAGTCTTAGATAAAGGGCAGTCCTAGATAAAGGGCAGTCCTAGATAAAGGGCAGTCCTAGATAAAGGGCAGTCCTAGATAAAGGGCAGTCCTAGATAAAGGGCAGTCTTAGATAAAGAGTAGTCGTAGATAAAGGGCAGTCGTAGATAAAGAGTAGTCGTAGATAAAGGGCAGTTCTAGATAAAGAGTAGTCGTAGATAAAGGGCAGTCTTAGATAAAGAGTAGTCGTAGATAAAGAGTAGTCGTAGATAAAGGGCAGTCTTAGATAAAGAGTAGTCGTAGATAAAGGGCAGTCCTAGATAAAGGGCAGTCCTAGATAAAGGGCAGTCCTAGATAAAGGGCAGTCGTAGATAAAGGGCAGTCTTAGATAAAGAGTAGTCGTAGATAAAGGGCAGTCGTAGATAAAGGGCAGTCGTAGATAAAGGGCAGTCTTAGATAAAGAGTAGTCGTAGATAAAGGGCAGTCGTAGATAAAGAGTAGTCGTAGATAAAGGGCAGTCCTAGATAAAGGGCAGTCCTAGATAAAGGGCAGTCCTAGATAAAGGGCAGTCTTAGATAAAGGGCAGTTCTAGATAAAGGGCAGTCCTAGATAAAGGGCAGTCCTAGATAAAGGGCAGTCCTAGATTAAGGGCAGTCTAGATGAAGGGCAGTCCTAGATAAAGGGCAGTCCTAGATAAAGGGCCGTCCTAGATGAAGGGCAGTCCTAGATAAAGGGCAGTCGTAGATAAAGGGCAGTCCTAGATGAAGGGCAGTCGTAGATAAAGGGCAGTCGTAGATAAAGGGCAGTTGTAGATGGAGGGCAGTCCTAGATAAAAGGCAGTCCTAGATAAAGGGCAGTCGTAGATAAAGGGCAGTCCTAGATTTAGGGCCGTCCTAGATAAAGGGCAGTCCTAGATAAAGGGCAGTCCTAGATAAAGGGCAGTTGTAGATAAAGGGCAGTCCTAGATAAGTGCAGTCCTAGATAAAGGGCAGTCCTAGATAAAGGGCAGTTGTAGATAAAGGGCAGTCCTAGATAAAGGGCAGTCCTAGATTAAGGGCAGTCCTAGATAAAGGGCAGTCCTAGATAAAGGGCAGTCGTAGATACAGAGTAGTCGTGGATAAAGGGCAGTCCTAGATAAAGGGCAGTCCTAGATAAAGGGCAGTTGTAGATAAAGGGCAGTCCTAGATAAGTGCAGTCCTAGATAAAGGGCAGTCCTAGATAAAGGGCAGTCCTAGATTAAGGGCAGTCTAGATTAAGGGCAGTCCTAGATAAAGGGCAGTCCTAGATAAAGGGCCGTCCTAGATAAAGGGCCGTCCTAGATAAAGTGCAGTCCTAGATAAGTGCAGTCCTAGATAAAGGGCAGTCCTAGATAAAGGGCAGTTGTAGATAAAGGGCAGTCCTAGATAAAGGGCAGTCCTAGATTAAGGGCAGTCCTAGATAAAGGGCAGTCCTAGATAAAGGGCAGTCGTAGATACAGAGTAGTCGTGGATAAAGGGCAGTCCTAGATAAAGGGCAGTCCTAGATAAAGGGCAGTTGTAGATAAAGGGCAGTCCTAGATAAGTGCAGTCCTAGATAAAGGGCAGTCCTAGATAAAGGGCAGTCCTAGATTAAGGGCAGTCTAGATTAAGGGCAGTCCTAGATAAAGGGCAGTCCTAGATAAAGGGCCGTCCTAGATAAAGGGCCGTCCTAGATAAAGGGCAGTCCTAGATCAAAGGCCGTCCTAGATAAAAGGCAGTCTTAGATAAAGGTCAGTCCTAGATGAAGGGCAGTCCTAGATAAAGGGTAGTTGTAGATAAAGGGCAGTCCTAGATTAAGGGCAGTCCTAGATAAAGGGCAGTCCTAGATGAAGGGCAGTCCTAGATAAAGGGCAGTCCTAGATGAAGGGCAGTCCTAGATAAAGGGCAGTCCTAGATAAAGGGCAGTCATAGATTAAGGGCATTCCTAGATTAAGGGCATTCCTAGATTAAGGGCAGTTGTAGCTAAAGGGCAGTCCTAGATTAAGGGCAGTCCTAGATTAAGGGCAGTCCTAGATGAAGGGTAGCAGGTAGCCTAGTGGTTAGAGCGTTGGCCTAGTAACCTAATGGTTGCTAGTTTGAATCCCTGGGCCAACTAGGCGAAATCTTTCGATTTGCTCTTGAGCAAGGCACTTAACCCTAATTGCACCACAGCTGTCAATAATGGCTGAGCCCTGGCTGTAACCCCACTCTCAGGGGGAGTGGGATATGCAAAAAATATATATATATATTTCACACTTGCACATGTGTGAAATAGGACCAAAATAAACCTTTTTTAAAGGAAGGCACAGCAGAAGATAAAATGACACAGGACAACCCAGAAATATCTGTAGGCCTTGCCAGCATCCAGCGTGGACAGACACTGTTTACAGGCAGGGAACACAGATGCAAACCACCACTAACCCAAACTCTAACCCTAACCACCACATGGCAGAACATCAACTACATCAGCAGAGAGAGTAGGATTCAAGGCTGCTGTTACTGAAGATACAGCGCTGTGAAGCACGGCTTCTCCCATGCAGGAAATAAGTCACAGAATATGGGAGATTTGAGTGGTAATCCGAATTAAGAAAAATATCCAAATATTTCTAAAATATATCACCTCTCAAAGGGAGGAGGAATACAGGACAAAAATAAAAATCAACAAATAATTTTTATTTCATAATTGATTGTGACTTTGGGATTGGCCCCCCATCCTCGCCCAGACCCCTCACCCATACCACTAAGCCTTTAGTGCTTACCCAGAACATGCAGGACAGGCAGACCCATGTCCTTTCTCCTCCGGACAAAACCGACAGCACACACAGAGAGATAGAGGGCATCCTGGAAAAATCACACTTCCACTGGACTCAACACAGAATTCCAGAGCATTCCCAAGTAGAATTCCCAACGACTCCAGATTGGATTGTGTGACAGCATTCTGTGCCAGGCAACAGACAGGCAGAGAGAGAACGGCTGCTGTTACTACTGCTGATACTTTCAGTCAGGCAGTCTCCTACACCCTTCTGCTTCTTAAGTCCCTCTCTCTTTTGCACTCTCTTTACTTCACTCTCCATTTTTCTTTTTTTCACAATCTCTCTCTCTCCACTCTCCTTCTCTCTCTCTCACTCAGTCTCTTGGTCCCTCTCTCTCTCCACGCCTCCTCTCTCTCTCTCTCTCTCTCTCTCCCTCAGTCTCTTTGTGTCTCTCTCTCCTTCTCTCCTTCTCTCTCCACTCTCCTTCTCTCTCTCTCACTCAGTCTCTTGGTGCCTTTCTCTCTCCACGCCTCCTCTCTCTCTTTCTCTCTCTCTCTCTCTCCCTCAGTCTCTTTGTGTCTCTATCTCCTTCTCTCCTTCTCTCTCCACTCTCTCCATTCTCTCTCTCACTCGGTCTCTCTCTGTCTCTCTCTCTCCACTCTCTCCCTCTCTCTCTCTCTCTCTCTCTCTCTCTCTCTCCACTCTCCCCTATCTCTCTCTGCAGTCTCTCGTTCTCTCTCTCCACGCCTCCTCTCACTTTAGTCCCTCTCTCTCTCTCTCTCCCTCAGTCTCTTTGTGTCTCTATCTCCTTCTCTCCTTCTCTCTCCACTCTCTCCATTCTCTCTCTCTCTCTCTCTCTCTCTCTCTCTCTCTCTCTCTCTCTCTCTCTCTCTCTCTCTCTCTCTCTCTCTCTCTCTCTCTCTCTCTCTCTCGCTCTCTCTCCACTATCCCTCGTTCCCTCAGAAAGACACTAAGCTCTCAGGAGTACTATGTATAAGGCAACAACATGACTCACATGAGGGAAGGAGGGAAGGAGGAGGTGTCTGCCTGCCTTTAATTTTCTTCCCCCTCTTCAAATATGCCCTCTTAGCCCCTGCTCCACCTCTCTCTCTCCCTCGCTCACACTCTCCTCTATTCATTGACCCCATGCACACCACTCCTTCCCTACTTCCCATGCTTCACCTCTCTCTCTTTCCCTCCATCTCTTCTCTCCTCCTCCTCCTGCATGCTCGCTCATGTCTGTGCTAATGTCACTTGAATTTTTTATTTGCTTCCTCTCTTCTCCCTCTCTACTCTCCTTTCTCTTCCTTCTCCTCTCCTCTCCTCTCCTCTCCTCTCCTCACCTCTCCTCTCCCCCTCCCCTCTCCTCTACTCTCCTTTCTCTTCACTCTCCTCTCTCCTCTCCTCCTCTCCTCTCCCCCCTCTCCTCCTCTCCTCTCCTCCTCTCCCATCTCCTCTCTCCCCCCTCTCCTCTCCTCCTCTCCCCTCTCCTCTCTCCCCCCTCTCCTCCTCTCCTCTCCTCTCTCCCCCCTCTCCTCCTCTCCTCTCCTCCTCCCCTCTCCTCCTCCATTGCCTTACACCCTCACAGTTTGACAGCATGGAGAGTCACCTCCTGTAATCTTATTCTATGGTCCCTACTCCCTTCTATAACAGACAAGCGATCAGTACCATATTGTTACCTCAGGCCTATGCTGTGCTGGTGGAAAAGTACTGCTGGTTGAACACCAACACCACTGCTTTGTCCTCTCAGTGAGTCCCACAGACACATTCTGCCTCAGTGCTGGAGGAAT
This sequence comes from Oncorhynchus clarkii lewisi, assembly GCF_045791955.1. Classification (NCBI taxonomy): domain Eukaryota; kingdom Metazoa; phylum Chordata; class Actinopteri; order Salmoniformes; family Salmonidae; genus Oncorhynchus; species Oncorhynchus clarkii. Next base: position 13,665,891 of record NC_092164.1, on the reverse strand, counting down.
CCATGTAGGCTACAATAGAGCTTTTCACACATACCCTCTCCTCGACTTCCTGTTTGCTGTGGTTACCTTCAATCTGATCTAGGATCAGCTCTCCCAAGCCCAGTCCTCACCTGTCCACTATGAGGTAAACAGAGGATCAGCTGTAATGGGTCAGCAGTAAGTGAATGTTTAGAGAGGCAGTAACTGTGTTGACCTGAATGCTCTGACTGTGTGGCAGCATTGACGATGTGACAATGCCGATAGTGGGTCGCCAAGAATGATGAGGCGGAGATATTCCAACTGATGAGTGGAGGTGGAGGCTGCTGCGCGCGCGTGCGCACACACACACACACACACACACACACACACACACACAGCATCAGTGCTCCATCAGTGTTGTATCAGCATTATATTAGTGATGAATACACATCACATCAATGCGGCTACCTGATCCCCACAGGGCGCAGGGCCAATTCATTCACAGTAAACCTTTTTCTGAGTGTTGCTATTGATCCCTGTTGCTTTTCATCACTCAGATAGACATATCCATGACTATGGAGAACCTGACACAGCCAATATATCACAGGAGGCTGGTGAGGGAAGGATAATGGCTGGAATGGAGTGAACAGGATGTGTATGAAACAGATGGAAGAAATGTGTTTGATGCCATTCCGTTAATGCCGTTCGAGTCATTTAAGATGCCCGTCCTCCCCAATTAAGAAGCCACCTGTACAGTGTACACTGTGCAGTGTATGAATGAGAGAATGTATGAGAGAGTGGGGTTATGGTAATCTGATTTTAGATCTGTGTTTAAGTGTACCATTACTACTACCAGTCACTGACACTACTACAAAGCTTTGTTTGACCCCCACTACTTCACTATTTTAAGACAAGAAAGGACACACATATTCTTCAGGTAATGTTCTTTTCTAGTTAAGTCTGTAATGATTAGAACAATGTAGAAGTTACCCCTAAACACAGTTCTAGGATCAGATTCTACCATAAACCCCAACTTATGACATTAACCATTTTTTTGTGGCAATTTCTACATTTTCCTAATGGTTACAGTTAAGAAGTTGTGGTTGGTTAATCTGATCCTGGATCTGGGCTAAGGGGCTACTTCTACTTGGATAACCACCACAAAGTCTAGACCATGTTCACAGCAGCCTCTAGTGGAAATTACTTTAAGTATTCTCCTCATGTTCAGTATCGCACTCTATTCAATGTTTTGTTAGATCAATTATTCTCTCTCTCTCTCTCTCTCTCTCTCTCTCTCTCTCTCTCTCTCTCTCTCTCTCTCTCTCTCTCTCTCTCTCTCTCTTAATTTTTCTGGTAGTACCACAACAGGAACAGTTCCTCTCCAATCTTCCTCTTCTCCCACTGCTGTTACACCAAACTACTGTCTACAGACAGACTAATGCTGAACTGCTGGCGGTGTGCACTGAGCAGGACCCGTATTCATTAAGCATCTCAGAGTAGGAGCGCTGATCTAGGATCAGGTCGCCCCTGTCGATATAACAATATTTATTATGATCTAAAAGGAAGAACTGGGCTCATATCCACAAACATCTCAGAGTAGGAGCGCTGATCTAGGATCTGTCCATATAATCGTATTAATTATGATCTAAAACCTGGTCCTAGATCAGTGCTCCTCCTCTGAGAGGCTTTGTGGATACAGGCCCAGGTCTATGTCCCTGTGTTACAGAGTGTTTCTGAAAAGGTTTCTACTGACTCCATTGAAAGACAGAACTGTGGAGTCTCAAGGTTGAGACGTGACTCAAAGCACAGCCACAATATATTAAATACACTGTCACATTTCCAATTTCCCCTCAGCCTCGTTTACTAACTCCTTCTCTTTTAGCTTCTACTCCTCCCACGTTCTGCTGTGCCGCTGATCACTGCAGACACTGGCAGTGGTAGGGTGCGTTACACCCCCCCCCCCCCACACACACACACACGCACACACACAAACACACACACTTTAGCTATTGCTTGTGAGGGAAAGACTTAGTCCATGTATGTCTCTCCCTCTAGGTGGCTTTGTCCTGGCTCTGTCAAATCAATATAGATTATAAAGCCAAAGAGACACACACACACACCCACACACACATAGTAAAGCCTTTTCTTCTCCTTCTGGGACATGTGTGTGTTCTATCCCTCTCAGAGAGAGAGAGAGAGAGAGAGAGAGAGAGAGAGAGAGAGAGAGAGAGAACAAACTGGAATGCTTTTTGAAGAGAGTACACAGTGGCAGAATACCTGACTACCGTGACTGACCCAAACTTAAGGAAAGCTTTGACTATATACAGATTCAGTGAGCATAGCCTTTCTATTGCGAGAGGCCGAGGGGGCAGACTTAGTTCTAAAGAGAAGACAGGCTATGTGCACATCGCCCACAAAATGAGTTGGAAACTGAGCTGCACTTCCTAACCCCCTGACAAATGTATGACCATATTAGAGACACTATATTCCCTCAGATTACACAGACCAACAAATAATTCAAAAACAATTTCAATTTTGATAAACTCCCATATCTATTGGGTGAAATACCACAGCGTGCCATCACAGCAGCAAGATTTGTGACCTGTTGCCACAAGAAAAGGGTGTCATGACTGTCCACGAGAATCCAAATATGGCAGATCAGGTTTGCAATGAATAACTTCAATCAGACCCCCTCTCACCCGTAGAGGGGGAAGGAAAGCACTCGTGGGGATCAACAACTCTAGTCCTGTTGTAAATCAACAGAGACGATCCAGGCCTGTGCTCTCCAAATTCACCAAAGGAATGTGCTTTGTCTCAACAGACCTTTTTCCCGCTCAAAAGAGAATACTGGAACAATATTTATATTTTAGAACGTGGGGAATGGTCAGAGGCGATCTATAAAACACTAATGTAATTTTGTTTGTTATTTTGTGATGTCATTAAAAATGTTATAAAGGAAATAATGTAACTTGGAAAGTATACCCACTACATATATGAAGTTTCCATACTACGCGTTGTGCATGTAATATGAAAAATGATGAACTTGTTTTTGTTAACTTCTTGGTGACAGGGGGTAGTATTTTCACGTCCGGATGAAATGCATGCCCAAATTCAACTGCCTGCTACTCATCCCCAGAAGATAAGATATGCATGTTATTCGTAGATTTGGATAGAAAACACTCTGAAGTTTCTAAAACTGTTTGAATCATGTCTGTGAGTACAACAGAACTTAGCAGGCGAAACCCCGAGGACAAACCATTCAGATTTTTTTTGAGGTCACTCTCTCAACAGATTTCTAAGGGACCTTCTTGCAGTTTCCATCGCTTCCACTGGATGTCAATAGTCTTTAGAAATTGGTTGAGGTTTTTTCTTTGTGTAATGAAGAAGTACAGCCATCTTGAACGAGGGTCACTTGAAGTGTACTGTTAGATAGAGGCGCGTGACCAGAAAGATAGCTACAGTTTTCCTCCTGTATTGAACACAGATCATCCTGTCTTCAATTTTATTGAATATTTACGTTAAAAAACACCTAAAGTTGTATTACAAAAGTAGTTTGAAATGTTTTGGCAAAGTTTACAGGTAACATTTGAGATATTTTGTAGTCACGTTGCGCAAGTTGGAACCAATGTTTTTCTGGATCAAACGCGCCAAATAAATGGTCATTTTGGATATATATCGATGGAATTAATCAAATAAAAGGACCATTTGTGATGTTTATGGGACATATTGGAGTGCCAACAAAAGAAGCTCATCAAAGGTAAGGCATGAATTATATTTTTATTTCTGCAGGGTTGAAATATGCTTTTCTCTCTTTGTTTATGGAGGTGCTATCCTCAGATAATAGCATTGTTTGCTTTCACTGAAAAGCCTTTTTGAAATCTGACATGTTGGCTGGATTCACAACAAGGGTAGCTTTAATTTGCTATCTTGCATGTGTGATTTAATGAAAGTTTGATTTTTATTGTAATTTATTGTAATTTGGCGCTCTGCATTTTCCCTGGCTTTTGGCCAGGTGGGACCTTAGCATCCCACATATCCCAGAAAGGTTAAGAGAGGGATGTGATGTGAGAAGCTATAAGAGATAATTGTTTTCCATAACTATGCACCGTGAGTAGTCACCACCCCGAAGTGAGGTCAGAGAGCGTGTCAGCCTGACAGAACCGCCCCTTTCGGGCAAAAGGTAATGAGTTAAGAAAAAAAACACATCAGACCAGAAGAGCGTGAAGATGCAGCGGCACCATTAAATTGGTTTGAACTGAATCTCAACACGGGTTGGAGAAGATAAACTCACCTCCTGGACAATCACTGGTACGGCTGATTATCTGTCCTAAATAAAGTATTTCAAAAGCGAATTTAAGTAGGACCATCCTGTTACTCTTCTCAAACCATCGTATTACGCTACTCTCATCACCCCACTGGGGAACCATCGATCTTCAAAGAAGCATCTTCAGGAGCGAAAGGAAGGAGAAGAACTAGTAGTTCTGTTCAGGACTACACAACAAGTCACCAGATACCGGACAACTACAAAGAAGGACAACAGCAGAAGACTTGTTGGAATCCTTTTGGACAATCAGAGCCTTACAAGGATGCTGCGAAAAGTCCCAACCCCCTTTCCAAGGAGGCCCTGTCTACCGAGAGATCCCCGGCGAACCCAGGCATTACACATAAATACATTCATGATTTATTACTCAAAGCAGGTGGCGGTTCGTGTGGTTACTGTAGTATAGTATATGTTTACTGTAGGTGAAAGTAGTTTCTGAATGTACCAATGTTAAGTGTCTGTCCCTCTCTCTCTCTCCATCTCTTCTTTAACAAGCGGCCATGTTGTTGTCATTCCACTAGGGACCTGTTTTCAGCATATTAAGTCTCAAGTCAGTAACCGGTGAAAAGTGTTAAATGTTCCCATTTAATTAGCTAGTAAATAATTAAACCAATTTGTGTAGTACTGAATCATAAGGTTTTTGCAGATGCAAGGAGGTTATGACTGTTCAGTATGATGATATGATACGAGGTTATGATTAATAGGTTGACTGTTTATAGATGTGATAGGTAAAGACCTTTTGGATTTGATTTCGGGAGATGGTAACTCTTTAAAGAACTGCTCTCGTGGTGCCCCAGATCCTAATGAGTTAATTGTCACATGGTTCATTTAATCGGGTAACAATTAAACATAGTTAGTTAATTAGATAAATAACAGACTTCAAATGAATGTTACAGTCAAGTCCCGTCAAGGGCAACCAGTGAAGAACAATCCCCATTGTAAATACAACAAATATAATGGTTTATTTTCCTTTTTGTACTTTAACTATTTGCTCATCATTTTAACATTGTACCATAATATGACGCAACTAAATACAAAACAAGAAACACAAACAACCCACCGACATGACACTGGAACCAAAGGGAGTGACATATAGGGAAGGTAATCAGGGAGGTGATGGAGTCCAGGTGAGTCTGATGATGCATAACGATGTTGACAGGGGTGCGCTATAACGAGCAGCCCGGTGACCTAGAGGCCAGAGAGGGAGCACACGTGACACCAACCCTGACCCCATGCCAGACCTATGGGCCCTGGTCAAAAGTAGTGCACTGCAAGGGAATAGGGTGTTATTTCGGACAGACATAAGTATGTTACTGTGTCCCACATGGCACCCTATTCCTATATAGCGCACTACATTTGACCAGAGACCATTAAAAGTGGTTCACTACATAGGGAATAGGGTGCCATGTGGGATTTAGACTTTGTCCTCCTGGGAGTAGAGTGAAGGCTGAACCACAGCTCCAGCTACAGTGGTGCTGCAGTCTCATCTCCCTCGGCTGGAGATTCCATCACATTACCGCTTTAACGCAGGAACAACAAAACATCCATTACTCTGCTACCACACATTCATTCGCCATAAGGGACGAGTCTGCAAATCCCCGGCCAGATATCATCCAGCTCACACAACGCAAAACGAACATTACTGCTGAGAGATCTACAACGTGTGATAAATAAGCAGGGATGTATGAGGAGCCGATATGTATTCGTTGGGCAAGCTGGTCCTTGAAGAAAAGGCTCCTACTCAACTGACAGGTTCCCCATCACCCTTTTCTCCTTTAGCTGCCTGTGTTTTTTGCCGTTGGTGAATTTACGACCCTGGGGGACATTAGTTAAATGAGTGGAGAGGAGTGCTTGGATCGTACAGAGGAGAGAGAGAAGAGAGGGAGAGAAAGAGAGAAGAGCAGGGGCGGAGGAGAGGAAAGGAGAGCCAATGCAGGATTAACACATGCCTATACCGACATGCAGAAATACATCTTACTACACAGTACACGGAAACACACGTACACACACATCCCATCTCCTCCATAGTAGAATCAACTGTCTGGTACTAGTATGAGCAGTGTTGCCATGACTATAGAACACCTTTATGAGGGCCTTGGATGGGAGTGGAGTCGATGCCATACTGTTCCACTCCCACTCTACATCCAACAACGCCACGTCACAGACGTCAACATCTTGTTGTTCAACCTATTTTCATAATTTTCTACACGTTACACATTTTGCCAAAGCTACTGGGTGTGCAGGGTTTTGCTCCCGCACTACTAGGCCTATTGCTGTGTTGGAATAAAACACTGTAGGAGTATACAGTGGCTCCCCAGAGTGGGGTCCTGAGAGAGGATAGGTGGGTGGAGGTGAGGTGGCTGATAAACTGCCTGCAGTAGGAAGGAAACCAGGGACAGTGTAGGGAAGAAGCAGCATTCTGCATTGAGCCTGTCCCCAAACTTCTCCATCTCCATCAGAATTGAAGGAGACAAACAGAGGAGGGAAAGTGGAGACAGAGAGATTGAAACTAACAGCCAACGCCGAACGCTACAACAACTGTAGTTTCATGTTAAGATATGTTCCATTTCCTTAACATTTACATTTTAGTCATTTACCCTCCTGTCTCAGCCTCCAGTATTTATGCTGCAGTAGTTTGTGTCGGGGGGCTAGGGTCAGTTTGTTATATCTGGAGTACTTCTCCTGTCCTATTCGGTGTCCTGTGTGAATTTAAGTGTGCTTTCTCTAATTCTCTCTTTCTCTCTTTCTTTCTCTCTCTCGGAGGACCTGAGTCCTAGGACCATGCCTCAGGACTACCTGACATGATGACTCCTTGCTGTCCCCAGTCCACCTGGCCGTGCTGCTGCTCCAGTTTCAACTGTTCTGCCTTATTATTATTCGACCATGCTGGTCATTTATGAACATGTGAACATCTTGGTCATGTTCTGTTATAATCTCCATCCGGCACAGCCAGAAGAGGACTGGCCACCTCACATGTGCTCTCTCTAATTCTCTCTTTCTCTCTTTCTTTCTCTCTCTCGGAGGACCTGAGCCCTAGGACCATGCCCCAGGACTACCTGACATGATGACTCCTTGCTGTCACCAGTCCACCTGGCCGTGCTGCTGCTCCAGTTTCAACTGTTCTGCCTTATTATTATTCGACCATGCTGGTCATTTATGAACATTTGAACATCTTGGCCATGTTCTGTTATAATCTCCACCCGGCACAGCCAGAAGAGGACTGGCCACCCCACATAGCCTGGTTCTTCTCTAGGTTTCTTCCTAGGTTTTGGCCTTTCTAGGGAGTTTTTCCTAGCCACCGTGCTTCTACATCTGCATTGCTTGCTGTTTGGGGTTTTAGGCTGGGTTTCTGTACAGCACTTTGAGATATCAGCTGATGTACGAAGGGCTATATAAATACATTTGATTTGATTTGATTTAGCAGACGCTCTTATCCAGAGCTGTAATGTAACTATATAGTTTTTTCTGTTGTAAGACAGTTACTGATGTAGCATTGGAACAGTTACTGACGTAGCATTGGAACAGTTACTGATGTAGCATTGGAACAGTTACTGATGTAGTATTGGAACAGTTATTGATGTAGCATTGGAACAGTTACTGATGTAGCATTGGAACAGTTACTGATGTAGCATTGGAACAGTTATTGATGTAGCATTGAAACAGTTACTGATGTAGCATTGGAGCAGTTACTGATGTAGCATTGGAACAGTTACTGATGTAGCCTTTTACATTGGAACAGTTACTGATGTAGCATTGGAACAGTTACTGATGTAGCATTGGAACAGTTACTGATGTAGCATTGGAACAGTTATTGATGTAGCATTGGAACAGTTACTGATGTAGCATTGGAACAGTTATTGATGTAGCATTGGAACAGTTACTGATGTAGCATTGGAACAGTTACTGATGTAGCATTGGAACAGTTACTGATGTAGCATTGTAACAGTTACTGATGTAGCATTGGTACAGTTACTGATGTAGCATTGGAACAGTTACTGATGTAGCATTGGAACAGTTACTGACGTAGCATTGGAACAGTTACTGATGTAGCATTGGAACAGTTACTGATGTAGCATTGGAACAGTTATTGATGTAGCATTGAAACAGTTACTGATGTAGCATTGGAGCAGTTACTGATGTAGCATTGGAACAGTTACTGATGTAGCCTTTTACATTGGAACAGTTACTGATGTAGCCTTTTACATTGGAACAGTTACTGATGTAGTATTGGAACAGTTACTGATGTAGCATTGGAACAGTTACTGATGTAGCATTGGAACAGTTACTGATGTAGCATTGGAACAGTTACTGATGTAGCATTGGAACAGTTACTGATGTAGCATTGGAACAGTTACTGATGTAGCATTGGAACAGTTATTGATGTAGCATTGGAACAGTTACTGATGTAGCATTGGAACAGTTATTGATGTAGCATTGGAACAGTTACTGATGTAGCATTGGAACAGTTACTGATGTAGCATTGGAACAGTTACTGATGTAGCATTGTAACAGTTACTGATGTAGCATTGGTACAGTTACTGATGTAGCATTGGAACAGTTACTGATGTAGCATTGGAACAGTTACTGACGTAGCATTGGAACAGTTACTGATGTAGCATTGGAACAGTTACTGATGTAGCCTTTTACATTGGAACAGTTACTGATGTAGCCTTTTACATTGGAACAGTTACTGATGTAGTATTGGAACAGTTACTGATGTAGCATTGGAACAGTTACTGATGTAGCATTGGAACAGTTACTGATGTAGCATTGGAACAGTTACTGATGTAGCATTGGAACAGTTATTGATGTAGCATTGGAACAGTTACTGATGTAGCATTGGAACAGTTATTGATGTAGCATTGGAACAGTTACTGATGTAGCATTGGAACAGTTACTGATGTAGCATTGGAACAGTTACTGATGTAGCATTGTAACAGTTACTGATGTAGCATTGGTACAGTTACTGATGTAGCATTGGAACAGTTACTGATGTAGCATTGGAACAGTTACTGACGTAGCATTGGAACAGTTACTGATGTAGCATTGGAACAGTTACTGATGTAGCATTGGAACAGTTATTGATGTAGCATTGGAACAGTTACTGATGTAGCATTGGAACAGTTACTGATGTAGCATTGGAACAGTTACTGGTGTAGCATTGGAAAAGTTATTGATGTAGCATTGAAACAGTTACTGATGTAGCATTGGAGCAGTTACTGATGTAGCATTGGAACAGTTACTGATGTAGCCTTTTACATTGGAACAGTTACTGATGTAGCCTTTTACATTGGAACAGTTACTGATGTAGTATTGGAACAGTTACTGATGTAGCATTGGAACAGTTACTGATGTAGCATTGGAACAGTTACTGATGTAGCATTGGAACAGTTACTGATGTAGCATTGGAACAGTTATTGATGTAGCATTGGAACAGTTACTGATGTAGCATTGGAACAGTTATTGATGTAGCATTGGAACAGTTACTGATGTAGCATTGGAACAGTTACTTATGTAACATTGGAACAGTTACTGATGTAGCATTGGAACAGTTACTGATGTAGCATTGGTACAGTTACTGATGTAGCATTGGAACAGTTACTGATGTAGCATTGGAAAATTTTCTGACGTAGCATTGGAACAGTTACTGATGTAGCATTGGAACAGTTACTGATGTAGCATTGGAACAGTTATTGATGTAGCATTGGAACAGTTACTGATGTAGCATTGGAACAGTTACTGATGTAGCATTGGAACAGTTACTGGTGTAGCATTGGAACAGTTACTGATGTAGCATTGGTACAGTTACTGATGTAGCATTGGAACAGTTACTGATGTAGCATTGGAACAGTTACTGATGTAGCATTGGAACAGTTACTGATGTAGCATTGGAACAGTTATTGATGTAGCATTGGAACAGTTACTGATGTAGCATTGGAACAGTTATTGATGTAGCATTGGAACAGTTACTGATGTAGCATTGGAACAGTTACTGATGTAGCATTGGAACAGTTACTGATGTAGCATTGGAACAGTTACTGACGTAGCATTGGAACAGTTACTGATGTAGCATTGGAACAGTTACTGATGTAGCATTGGAACAGTTATTGATGTAGCATTGGAACAGTTACTGATGTAGCATTGGTACAGTTACTGATGTAGCATTGGAACAGTTACTGATGTAGCATTGGAACAGTTACTGATGTAGCATTGGAACAGTTACTGATGTAGCATTGGAACAGTTACTGATGTAGCCTTTTACATTGGAACAGTTACTGATGTAGCCTTTTACATTGGAACAGTTACTGATGTAGTATTGGAACAGTTACTGATGTAGCATTGGAACAGTTACTGATGTAGCATTGGAACAGTTACTGATGTAGCATTTGAACAGTTATTGATGTAGCATTGGAACAGTTACTGATGTAGCATTGGAACAGTTATTGATGTAGCATTGGAACAGTTACTGATGTAGCATTGGAACAGTTACTGATGTAGTATTGGAACAGTTACTGATGTAGCCTTTTACATTGGAACAGTTACTGATGTAGTATTGGAACAGTTACTGACGTAGCATTGGAACAGTTACTGATGTAGCATTGGAACAGTTACTGATGTAGCATTGGAACAGTTATTGATGTAGCATTGGAACAGTTACTGATGTAGCATTGGAACAGTTACTGACGTAGCATTGGAACAGTTACTGATGTAGCATTGGAACAGTTACTGATGTAGCATTGGAACAGTTATTGATGTAGCATTGGAACAGTTACTGATGTAGCATTGGAACAGTTACTGATGTAGCATTGGAACAGTTACTGGTGTAGCATTGGAAAAGTTATTGATGTAGCATTGAAACAGTTACTGATGTAGCATTGGAGCAGTTACTGATGTAGCATTGGAACAGTTACTGATGTAGCCTTTTACATTGGAACAGTTACTGATGTAGCCTTTTACATTGGAACAGTTACTGATGTAGTATTGGAACAGTTACTGATGTAGCATTGGAACAGTTACTGATGTAGCATTGGAACAGTTACTGATGTAGCACTGGAACAGTTACTGATGTAGCATTGGAACAGTTATTGATGTAGCATTGGAACAGTTACTGATGTAGCATTGGAACAGTTACTGATGTAGCATTGGAACAGTTATTGATGTAGCATTGGAACAGTTACTGATGTAGCATTGGAACAGTTACTGATGTAGCATTGGAACAGTTACTGATGTAGCATTGGAACAGTTACTGATGTAGCATTGGTACAGTTACTGATGTAGCATTGGAACAGTTACTGATGTAGCATTGGAACAGTTACTGACGTAGCATTGGAACAGTTACTGATGTAGCATTGGAACAGTTACTGATGTAGCATTGGAACAGTTATTGATGTAGCATTGGAACAGTTACTGATGTAGCATTGGTACAGTTACTGATGTAGCATTGGAACAGTTACTGATGTAGCATTGGAACAGTTACTGATGTAGCATTGGAACAGTTACTGATGTAGCATTGGAACAGTTACTGATGTAGCCTTTTACATTGGAACAGTTACTGATGTAGCCTTTTACATTGGAACAGTTACTGATGTAGTATTGGAACAGTTACTGATGTAGCATTGGAACAGTTACTGATGTAGCATTGGAACAGTTACTGATGTAGCATTGGAACAGTTATTGATGTAGCATTGGAACAGTTACTGATGTAGCATTGGAACAGTTATTGATGTAGCATTGGAACAGTTACTGATGTAGCATTGGAACAGTTACTGATGTAGTATTGGAACAGTTACTGATGTAGCCTTTTACATTGGAACAGTTACTGATGTAGTATTGGAACAGTTACTGATGTAGCATTGGAACAGTTACTGATGTAGCATTGGAACAGTTACTGATGTAGCATTGGAACAGTTACTGATGTAGCATTGGAACAGTTATTGATGTAGCATTGGAACAGTTACTGATGTAGCATTGGAACAGTTACTGATGTAGCATTGGAACAGTTACTGATGTAGCATTGGAACAGTTACTGATGTAGCATTGGAACAGTTACTGATGTAGTATTGGAACAGTTACTGATGTAGCCTTTTACATTGGAACAGTTAATGATGTAGCCTTTTACATTGGAACAGTTAATGATGTAGTATTGGAACAGTTACTGATGTAGCATTGGAACAGTTACTGATGTAGCATTGGAACAGTTACTGATTTAGCATTGGAACAGTTACTGATGTAGTATTGGAACAGTTACTGATGTAGCCTTTTACATTGGAACAGTTAATGATGTAGCCTTTTACATTGGAACAGTTAATGATGTAGCCTTTTACATTGGAGCAGTTACTGATGTAGCATTGGAACAGTTACTGATGTAGCATTGGAACAGTTACTGATGTAGCCTTTTACATTGGAACAGTTAATGATGTAGTATTGGAACAGTTACTGATGTAGCATTGGAACAGTTACTGATGTAGCCTTTTACATTGGAACAGTTACTGATGTAGCATTGGAACAGTTACTGATGTAGTATTGGAACAGTTACTGATGTAGCATTGGAACAGTTACTGATGTAGCCTTGGAACAGTTACTGATGTAGCATTGGAACAGTTACTGATGTAGTATTGGAACAGTTACTGATGTAGCCTTTTACATTGGAACAGTTAATGATGTAGCCTTTTACATTGGAGCAGTTACTGATGTAGCATTGGAACAGTTACTGATGTAGCATTGGAACAGTTACTGATGTAGCCTTTTACATTGGAACAGTTACTGATGTAGCCTTTTACATTGGAACAGTTACTGATGTAGCATTGGAACAGTTACTGATGTAGCCTTTTACATTGGAACAGTTATTGATGTAGCATTGGAACAGTTACTGATGTAGCATTGGAACAGTTACTGATGTAGCATTGGAACAGTTACTGGTGTAGCATTGGAAAAGTTATTGATGTAGCATTGAAACAGTTACTGATGTAGCATTGGAGCAGTTACTGATGTAGCATTGGAACAGTTACTGATGTAGCCTTTTACATTGGAACAGTTACTGATGTAGCCTTTTACATTGGAACAGTTACTGATGTAGTATTGGAACAGTTACTGATGTAGCATTGGAACAGTTACTGATGTAGCATTGGAACAGTTACTGATGTAGCATTGGAACAGTTACTGATGTAGCATTGGAACAGTTATTGATGTAGCATTGGAACAGTTACTGATGTAGCATTGGAACAGTTATTGATGTAGCATTGGAACAGTTACTGATGTAGCATTGGAACAGTTACTGATGTAACATTGGAACAGTTACTGATGTAGCATTGGAACAGTTACTGATGTAGCATTGGTACAGTTACTGATGTAGCATTGGAACAGTTACTGATGTAGCATTGGAACATTTTCTGACGTAGCATTGGAACAGTTACTGATGTAGCATTGGAACAGTTACTGATGTAGCATTGGAACAGTTATTGATGTAGCATTGGAACAGTTACTGATGTAGCATTGGAACAGTTACTGATGTAGCATTGGAACAGTTACTGGTGTAGCATTGGAACAGTTACTGATGTAGCATTGGTACAGTTACTGATGTAGCATTGGAACAGTTACTGATGTAGCATTGGAACAGTTACTGATGTAGCATTGGAACAGTTACTGATGTAGCATTGGAACAGTTATTGATGTAGCATTGGAACAGTTACTGATGTAGCATTGGAACAGTTATTGATGTAGCATTGGAACAGTTACTGATGTAGCATTGGAACAGTTACTGATGTAGCATTGGAACAGTTACTGATGTAGCATTGGAACAGTTACTGATGTAGCATTGGTACAGTTACTGATGTAGCATTGGAACAGTTACTGATGTAGCATTGGAACAGTTACTGACGTAGCATTGGAACAGTTACTGATGTAGCATTGGAACAGTTACTGATGTAGCATTGGAACAGTTATTGATGTAGCATTGGAACAGTTACTGATGTAGCATTGGTACAGTTACTGATGTAGCATTGGAACAGTTACTGATGTAGCATTGGAACAGTTACTGATGTAGCATTGGAACAGTTACTGATGTAGCATTGGAACAGTTACTGATGTAGCCTTTTACATTGGAACAGTTACTGATGTAGCCTTTTACATTGGAACAGTTACTGATGTAGTATTGGAACAGTTACTGATGTAGCATTGGAACAGTTACTGATGTAGCATTGGAACAGTTACTGATGTAGCATTGGAACAGTTACTGATGTAGCATTGGAACAGTTATTGATGTAGCATTGGAACAGTTACTGATGTAGCATTGGAACAGTTATTGATGTAGCATTGGAACAGTTACTGATGTAGCATTGGAACAGTTACTGATGTAGTATTGGAACAGTTACTGATGTAGCCTTTTACATTGGAACAGTTACTGATGTAGTATTGGAACAGTTACTGATGTAGCATTGGAACAGTTACTGATGTAGCATTGGAACAGTTACTGATGTAGCATTGGAACAGTTACTGATGTAGCATTGGAACAGTTATTGATGTAGCATTGGAACAGTTACTGATGTAGCATTGGAACAGTTACTGATGTAGCATTGGAACAGTTACTGATGTAGCATTGGAACAGTTACTGATGTAGCATTGGAACAGTTACTGATGTAGTATTGGAACAGTTACTGATGTAGCCTTTTACATTGGAACAGTTAATGATGTAGCCTTTTACATTGGAACAGTTAATGATGTAGTATTGGAACAGTTACTGATGTAGCATTGGAACAGTTACTGATGTAGCATTGGAACAGTTACTGATGTAGCATTGGAACAGTTACTGATGTAGTATTGGAACAGTTACTGATGTAGCCTTTTACATTGGAACAGTTAATGATGTAGCCTTTTACATTGGAACAGTTAATGATGTAGCCTTTTACATTGGAGCAGTTACTGATGTAGCATTGGAACAGTTACTGATGTAGCATTGGAACAGTTACTGATGTAGCCTTTTACATTGGAACAGTTAATGATGTAGTATTGGAACAGTTACTGATGTAGCATTGGAACAGTTACTGATGTAGCCTTTTACATTGGAACAGTTACTGATGTAGCATTGGAACAGTTACTGATGTAGCCTTGGAACAGTTACTGATGTAGCATTGGAACAGTTACTGATGTAGTATTGGAACAGTTACTGATGTAGCCTTTTACATTGGAACAGTTAATGATGTAGCCTTTTACATTGGAGCAGTTACTGATGTAGCATTGGAACAGTTACTGATGTAGCATTGGAACAGTTACTGATGTAGCCTTTTACATTGGAACAGTTACTGATGTAGCCTTTTACATTGGAACAGTTACTGATGTAGCATTGGAACAGTTACTGATGTAGCCTTTTACATTGGAACAGTTATTGATGTAGCATTGGAACAGTTACTGATGTAGCATTGGAACAGTTACTGATGTAGCATTGGAACAGTTACTGATGTAGCATTGGAACAGTTACTGATGTAACATTGGAACAGTTACTGATGTAGCATTGGAACAGTTACTGATGTAACATTGGAACAGTTACTGAT